>NC_089523.1:35138858-35201358 GCF_963924715.1 Thunnus thynnus | reverse complement strand
AAGCTGTTTTACCTAAAAAATCAATATTTCTCCGACAATGTTTGGTGACCACCGGACTTCCTGGAGGGGCTGTTAGCCGAGCTGCTGCTAACGTTTGTCCAGTTTATTTCTCTGATAACTTAAGATCCAGACGTCCAATGACTAAAATCCTTCTTCCGGCTAAAAGATATAGTTAAAAACCACCTAAATTTATCATGAAAATGTGGCTTAAAACTGAATAAAAGTCCATTTATAACAGTTTGTGTGGAACAACCACAACGCCGATGTATTATCTTGTATGTGTGTAAGTTACTCTTTGGTAGACGCCATTGTAGCGGACAAACACAGCGCCGCCGTATGCATCTGGTGCGTGTTTACTCTTTGGTAGAGGAGGTATGACGCCATCGACAGGCGACCAAATGAAATACACAACATATATAACACAGGTCTAGTTGTTTCTAGACATTTAATGTGGAATGATGTTGTATTATTCTCTCTACCTTCATGTGTTGTTTATGTTTATTTTCAAGGTAACCTGCTGTGTTTTGTCCTCTTGACAGACTTGCAGTGCAGCGTCTAGAGCAGGAAGGTCTTCATTAGAGTAACTCACTAGAGATCAGCTGCTCAAACCTGCCAGTTATTATGACGCTGAGATTAGTGAGAAACATATAAAATAAAACATGAAAGAAGTTTTTAGGTCTGATCTGACTGTAAATGTAACACTGAGTTGAGCTGTAGAGAAGATCTACTGAGATCTACTGAGATCTACTGAAGGAACCACGTCTACAACCTGTTGATGAGTTCAGACTGTTCTTCCTCGCTGTGAGGTCGACGACCAACCCTTCAGCAGCCGCAGACAAGCTGATGAACTTATGTTGACTTTGCTAAAGGGGGGGGGGGGGGGGGGATCTCTTTAATAGATGGTGCAGACTGGACGCTGTACGTTCTTATTGATCTACATGAGGAGAAGCTGCTGGATGATCAGTGACTGTAAACAAACAACCACAGAAAACTTCTTACAGCTCATTTTTATTTCCTTCTAAACAAGTTCAGAGTTAATAATCTGTTCAGATGTGACTCTGTTAAAATCATCAGTAATGTCAACTAAAGTTAATATCTGTGTGACTATAAATCACAGTGTAGAAGTTGTGTAAGTGAAAGGTGAAACCAGGTGTGATATG
This sequence comes from Thunnus thynnus, assembly GCF_963924715.1. NCBI lineage: Eukaryota > Metazoa > Chordata > Actinopteri > Scombriformes > Scombridae > Thunnus > Thunnus thynnus. The sequence goes on along the minus strand of NC_089523.1, from coordinate 35,200,198 downwards.
TGTGGTGATGTGTTTTCTCTCAGGTTCACATGGATCCGTCGGGGTCGTTCTTCGCCACCAGCTGCTCCGATAAAAACATCACCGTCTTCGACTACGAGTCAGGAGAGTGTGTCGCCACCCTGTTCGGACACTCCGGTGAGTAAATCCAACTCGCCCGGACGTACAGACACAGTTAGCTGCAGGCTAGCTGTAGGCTAGCATAGCGGAGCATTTAGCAGCTAAAAGAGAGAAGAGAGTGAATGATAATGTTGCTCCATAAATAATCAGCTGTTTGCTGATGATGATGATGATGATGATGATGAGTTGTGTTTCTGCTGGAAAGGAAACATCAGTAGTTAATAAACAGAGTTCAACTGTTAGCTGATGTTATTAGACTTTGTCTCTGTGCTGTGATGCACTTTAACTCCTGACTGAACATTATTAATGACGCGCACCGTCATCACTAAAGGCAGGAGAGAGTTAGCTGTTAGTTAGCTTAAGTTAGCTGCTAAGCTAACTGCCGAGCTAAAGTAACTAACAGCTGTGGGATCAGTGAGACGGTTGCTAATAGAAGGAGAGAGCTGAGGGTGGTTGAACTAGCGTAAGTTTAATGTCCACAGTGATGAAGATTATAACAACAACAGCAACACGCTGTCACGTTAATCACAGCAGGTCAGCTCCTGGCTGGAGTCTGAAGCCTGAGCTGAGAAGATGCAGTTGAAACATGATCTTCCTCTTTGTTTCCTCAGAGATCGTCACCTGTATGAGGTTCAGTCAGGACTGCAGACACCTCATCACCGTGTCAGGAGACAGGTAACCTCCTCTCAGCCGTCTGCTTGTTGAGGAAGACCTAAAGAACCGTGTTGACTTTGTGTCTGTGGTGTGTAGTTGTGTGTTCGTGTGGCGGCTGGACTCTCAGATGACCAGCACCATGAGGAAGAGGAGGGGCCTCCAGAGACCCAAGGCCGCACCTGAAACCTACGGCGGCGGCAAACAGAAAAACATCAGGTGAGGAGGAGGAAGAGGATCAGGAAGGTGTCGGTCTGCAGCCGGCGGGTGATGTTTGAAGATGATGTGTGTTTGTTTCAGGAGGGAAACCTTCATCACGGTACCGTCCTCTCTGCTGCCTCACACGGAGGAAGAGGAGGAGGAAGAGCTCAGGACTCCGGCCAGACTGGACTCTGCTCAGGGTGAGGAGGAGGAGGAGGAGGAGGAGGAGGAGGAGGAGATTAATGGATCAGACTGACTGTCAGCTGACGTGATGGTGGGAGGAGCTCTACCTGCGTCAGGTGACTCTTGTTGTTTGTGTTGCAGAAGCTCAGCTGCTCCAGACCAACGGGAAACTGCCCATGTGGTTCAGAAAACTGGTCAGTCTCATGTTCCTGTTTGTTTACTGATCCATCTGCCAATAATCAATCAGTCTGTTGATTGATCTCCTTTGGTTTCACTGCTATGTTCAGGTGTAGTTAGATGTGTGTGTCTTCAGGTACAAGTACACAAGTATTATGAGCTTGATGTAGTTACAGTATTGCAGTAAAAGTACATAAGTATTATGAGCTTGATGTAGTTAAAGTATTGCAGTAAAAGTACACAAGTATTATGAGTTTGATGTAGTTAAAGTATTGCAGTAAAAGTACACAAGTATTATGAGCTTGATGTAGTTAAAGTATTGCAGTAAAAGTAGTGGTTTGGTCCCTCTGACTGATATATTATTATTATATATGACATCATTAGATTATTAATAGTTTATATACAGTCGGACCAGCAGTCAGCAGGTGTAAATAGTTTCCAGGAAGTTGTTGTTGGATCTTTACATTTTTCAAAATAAGACCAAAATGTTATTTTCTATCTTTGTGACCAATCAGATCACTGGAAATAAAGCGTCATCGTTCCTACAGGATCCCGACATGGACAAAAGTCCAGAGTTACAATAAAGTGACGAGTAAAAAAAGATCAATATATATTTTTATAGATCAGTAGAAACATTTTATTGTTTCGTGTTTCTGGTTTTAAATCAGAGCTTCTAACAAACGGAGATCGTTTACGACACTAAACACATATTTTAATAGTTTAATAGTGATTTTACTCTCTGATTCATCGCTGCAGTCAGAATAACATCAGACAACTGTGATGAAAACTGCAAATAAACCTCTTTCACATGAACGAGCTCGTTATTGACGACCCGCCTCTTTCACTGTTAGACCAGAGTCACTGAGCTTCATAGTTCTGGTTCTGGACACCGTCAGGCTCAGTGAAGCCAGAGAAGCAGAAGCTCCTGGATGTGTTGAACAGGCCTCAGGTGTCTTCAGGTGTCTTCAGGTGTCTTCAGGTGTCTTCAGGTGTCTTCAGGTGTCTTCAGGTGTGTGTTGTGTGTTCAGCAGGGTCAGGGCGGAGCCTCCACTGCTGTCCAATCAGACGCCGACCCTGAGCCTCGTCAGGTACGGAGTCGGTGGACGGAGCAGCTGAACCCTCTGACCATCTGCTCCCACTTCTCCCCGAGTCCCACCAAGAGCCACGAGGAGGACGAGGAGGAGGAGGAAGACTTCCACCCTCAGAGTCTGGACAGTCTGCTGGGAGAGGAGGAAGAGGAGGAGGAGGAGGAGGAAGAAGAAGAAGATGGAGAGGAGGAGAAGGTGAGACCAGGTGTTACCAGACCAGGAGCAGGTCCAGCGTGTAGACTAGATGACAGGATGAGGCTCGTCTACATGTTACACTTAATAACTTCATAAATGAGGCCACCAGGTGTTATCAGATAAATGATGTCAGAGCAGGTGAGCAGCAGAGGATGATGGGTAACGTTCTCTGTTACTGCGTGTGATGTGCAGGTGCTGCAGACTGCAGGTGAAGACCGGAGCAGCTACATCCTTTACCCCAACATCACCAGCGCTGACAGGTGAGCCTCACCATCATCAGCTGATCATCAGCTGTTCACCTTCACAACAACAACAACAGGTACACAGGTGAGAGAGAGGGGGGGGCGGGGCTAAACAGATACAGCTGAATCCTCTGTGTGTGTGTGTGTTTGTGTGTTTTCAGGGAGTTTGATGTTCAGGGTGTGACTGATGGACGGCCGTCTCTGACCTCACTGGAGGTCAGAGGTCAGGGGGCGGGGCCTGTGTGGAGCAGTCAGTTGAGTCCAGACTCCGCCTGCTCCGAGGGGTCGGCAGGAAGTGTGGAGCAGCAGCAGGACGCCGGTCAGTGTCGCACGTTTACACAAACACCCGTCTGTGACGATACATTACTGCTCCAGTATTCAGCTTCACATGCAGCATGTGATATTCATGGTGCAGTTCCAGGTGTGCAGGTGTGCACGTGGGATCAGCAGCAGAGTGTTGTGAGGTTGTTTCTCTCCCGACAGACACCGACTCTCTGAGTCAGGGCAGCTCGGTGGGCAGTCTGGGTCTGGAGGACGACGAGGACAGGAACTCTCTGAAGAACCACTTCGACACGCTGTGCTGCAGTCTGTCTGATGGTATCACTTCCTCATCATCACTAATGTGTTGACTCTGTCACATGACCTGTAGGCTGAAGTCTGTGTGACCTTTTGACCTTTCAGAGAAGTTTGATACTGACGTACGGACTCTGCAGCCTCTCGAGGAGAAACACTTCCTGAACCCTCGACTCAGCATCTCCACCCGCTTCCTGTCCCGCTTCCAGGACCGAATCAGGTCAGTTTACCCACAATCCTCAGGGCCCGAGGCTGTGACTGGTAGAGCGGCTCGTCCGCTAATCACAAGACTGTTGACGTCTTTCACTTCACCTGGTTGTCGTCATGGTGATAACTGTTCATACTTGCTGTGTTTTAGGACGTGGCGAGCTCCGCCTCCTGTCTCCATCCCATCCAGGATCTCAGAGGAGAGCAGCGTCAGCAACACATCGGTACGTAAACACACCTGAAACACACCTGAGACACACCTGAAACACACCTGAAACACACCTGAGACACACCTGAGACACACCTGAGACACACCTGAGACACACCTGAAACACACCTGAGACACACCTGAAACACACCTGAGACACACCTGAGACACACCTGAAACACACCTGAGACACACCTGAAACACACCTGAAACACACCTGAGCAACACTAAATAGACCTGAAACTAGAGCTGCCGCGGTTACGGCATTACCACGGCAACACAGTCACATCACGCCCACCGTAGAGTCGAGCTGATCACCGCTGAGCGACGAGACATCAGTTATTATCTGAGGCTTGACGGAGATGACGAAGACGTTTAGAGACATAAAGATGGACGTTCAGACGACAGAGCGAACGAGAGAGAAAGTTGGTCTGAATATAAGAGACACGTCGTCTTATGTTCTAGACAATTATGTGTTCACAACATCATCTGATGTAAAGCCAACTTCTAGACGGAGTGCTGCATTATGGGTTGTTTGTAGCATTAATGTTGCTAGGCTAGCCAGTGATGTACAGTCTGTTTATAGTGAGTGTGTTAGAGTCAGTCAGGCCTGAAAGAGTTTCTGCTGCAGGGAGGCTGAGCAACACATTTCTCTGTTCTCCATTTAGCATCGTCAGGCTAGGCTAACCCATTGTTGCTAACTTTGGAGCTTCACTTTTCCAGCGGTTGGTGAAACAACAGACGTGACTTTTCTTGGTTTTGAGAAGCTGCAGCATTTATTAACTGACAGGCTGTCGTCTGTACTGCACGTTTACTGACACACGACGCATCTGCTGCACAAACAGAATATGTCAAGCTGTGACAGATGATGATGAGTTATAAATGCTAACTGCCAGAGAAAATAAGTTCAGGAGAGTGTGAGGATGCAACTATACTGTGATGTAAAGAGAGGAGGGTCATCTTGTAATCAGTCGCCTTATTTTGGGCCAAAACGGTATTTAGGAACCAATTATTTTAAAACATCTGAGATTTAAATGATTATTTTTTAATGGAAGTTACAGCGATGGTTTGAGTGGGTTCACTAATTTGTGCAATAAGAAAAAATCAATACTGCAGCAGCTCTACCTGAAACACACCTGAAACACACCTGAGACACACCTGAGACACACCTGAGACACACCTGAAACACACCTGAAACACACTTGAAACACACCTGAAACACACCTGAGACACACCTGAGACACACCTGAAACACACCTGAGACACACCTGAGACACACCTGAGACACACCTGAAACACACCTGAAACACACTTGAAACACACCTGAGACACACCTGAAACACACCTGAAACACACCTGAAACACACCTGAGACACACCTGAGACACACCTGAAACACACCTGAAACACACCTGAAACACACCTGAGACACACCTGAAACACACCTGAAACACACCTGAGACACACCTGAAACACACCTGAGTGACACAAAACACACCTGAAACACACCTGAGACACACCTGAAACACACCTGAGACACACCTGAGACACACCTGAGTGACACAAAACACACCTGAAACACACCTGAAACACACCTGAAACACACCTGAGTGACACAAAACACACCTGAAACACACCTGAGACACACCTGAAACACACCTGAGACACACCTGAAACACACCTGAGACACACCTGAGACACACCTGAGTGACACAAAACACACCTGAAACACACCTGAAACACACCTGAAACACACCTGAAACACACCTGAGTGACACAAAACACACCTGAAACACACCTGAGACACACCTGAAACACACCTGAGACACACCTGAGACACACCTGAGTGACACAAAACACACCTGAAACACACCTGAGTGACACAAAACACACCTGAAACACACCTGAAACACACCTGAAACACACCTGAGTGACACAAAACACACCTGAAACACACCTGAGTGACACAAAACACACCTGAAACACACCTGAAACACACCTGAGTGACACAAAACACACCTGAAACACACCTGAGTGACACAAAACACACCTGAAACACACCTGAAACACACCTGAGTGACACAAAACACACCTGAAACACACCTGAGTGACACAAAACACACCTGAAACACACCTGAAACACACCTGAGTGACACAAAACACACCTGAAACACACCTGAGTGACACAAAACACACCTGAAACACACCTGAGTGACACAAAACACACCTGAAACACACCTGAGTGACACAAAACACACCTGAAACACACCTGAAACACACCTGAGTGACACAAAACACACCTGAAACACACCTGAGTGACACAAAACACACCTGAGACACACCTGAAACACACCTGAGACACACCTGAGACACACCTGAGACACACCTGAGACACACCTGAGACACACCTGAGACACACCTGAAACACACCTGAAACACACCTGAGACACACCTGTGCAATACAAGATGTACTGTTGAGTGACTAAATGTTTGTGTTCAGGTGAACTCGGAGTCGAGCAGAGAGGTCACTTCATCAGAGTTGACTTCAAAAGAAAACAGCAGCAACGGTGAGTCTGCAGTGTTTTTGTTCTCTTACAGAAATAATATGAAATCAGCTGTGAAACAGGAAGTCAGCAGGTCGTTCAGGTGTGATGTAATTGAGGGTTTCGTTCCATCACTGCGGCTCCTATGATTTGCTGCTCAGTAACCATGGTAACGTATTCAGCAGAACTAGCAGGCTATTTGTCGAGCTTAATTTAGCTGCGCGTCAAAGAACATCCGACGGGCGGAAACAGTCCTCAAAGAACGGTTCCATCAGGCGTCTTTTCACACTCGCATCACTTTCGTCACGTCTGTTCGAAGAACTTTTACAAAAATCTTTCAGTTAATCCCCGTTTTCTTCACGGTCACCTACATTTCATTTCAAAGCTCAGCATTTATAATGTAATAAATCAGTGTTCCACCACTGCCTGATGATGAAGACTCCTTTATATTCTTCATCTGGTTTGTTCTGCTGCTGCTGAGAAGAACAAACTCTAGTTTTCTCTTCTGGACCATCGACTGTTCTGGACTGTTAACGTCCTCCAGCCTGGTTCATGTTGACCAGTGGAACCACATGACTGGTCTCATGTTGTCTCTGCTGTTTACTGTCAAACAATATTAGTGATTAAATTCAGTGTAAAAGTATTTTGTGTTGGTTAAATGTCTTCTAGGAGTTTTAGATGTTTTTATCTTTATTTGTAATTCAGTCAACTCGCTGTTTGTCTTCAGTGTTGAAACAAAAATATGAACTTTAAACCAATAAGAACATGAAATAAATCACTAATCAAATCCATTAATAATAATGTTTTCTTCCTTATTGTTTGTTTTTAGTTGTTTAGTATTTAACTGAAGAATGATCATAACTTCGACTCCATGAGGACGTTGAGTATCTGAGGTGGAAACCAGTCCGAGCAGCTGGACTGGTTCTGCTCCGCCGGCAGATACAGACCAGTTCAGATCAGATAGACTTCATGTGTTTCCTGCTGATGTTTCATCCTCCAACACAAAGCCTTTACTTCACTTTTTACTTCCTGTCAGTTTCATGTTTCACATGTTTTTCTTCTTCCTGTTTGATCAAAACTTTCTGATCAGAAACTTTAGTCTGTTTCAACTGATCGATCAATACGACCAAAATATCAAGTTTAAATTTGATTAAAAGCTTGTTTGGGGATCAAACAGCTGTTCACTGCTTAAACACAGTAAAACCTGCCGGCGGCTCAGTCAGTGTCGTCCTGGAAACATTCTCCATAGTTCTCATTTCACAATAAAATCAACCTGGAAATAAAAACACAAAATAAAAGTAACAAAAAAGAACAAATAAAGAGAATCTGATGATTAACTTAAACTTCATCAGACGAAGAAGAAAGTTTCTACAGACAAACGGAGTCAATACATGATCAGTACCGGTCTACACTGACGGCCTCACCGTCGCTCCTCCGCTCCGGCAGCATCTTGCTGTCAGTTCACTGTGGGCGGGGCTTAGCGCTCCTCGCAGCACGGAGCGCAGCGGTGAACCAGGTGAAGCACTCGAGCTGCTGACGACACTCGTTACGTTACTGCAGGTGAAAAAAAAACGTTTTGGGAGTAAAAAGCAATTAAAAGTAATTTAATCCAAGTTGTCTGAAAAAGTGGGCGTGGTCTTCTAATCAGGGTCAACATGGTATTTATATTTAACAAGAATGTCTCTAAAACACATTCAGTCCCTCGAACCATAAACAACAAGAGTTAATAATAATAGTTCAGATAATAAAGACGGGATCTCTGAGGTCTGTCTCACCCGACCAGAGAAATAACAGATCCATAGTTCTGATCAGAACAGGTGAGGCGGGAAAATCACCTGAATCCTTTAGAGACAATAATCACACAGAAACATCTGCAGGAAGGAGATTCACAAACAAACACATAGAAACACATAGAAACCTTTAGATTGTGTTCTTATCAGCTCCACTAAACGTTAACTGTCAGTCAGCTAATTGATTAACTGCAGGATTCACTGCTGGCTCATAATAAATAATAAATAATAAATAATAAACAATAAATAATAAATAATAAACAATAAACAATAAACAATAAACAATAAATAATAAATAATAAATAATAAATCTATCAGATTCAGTAAAGATCAGAGGCTCCAGGACGTTTCTCTGAGGAACATCTTAAAACTTTATCAGAGCAGAGACACGATGTTCAGTGTGTGTGTGTGTGTGTGTGTGTGTGTGTGTGTGTGTGTGTGTGTGTGTGTGTGTGATGACAGTGAGGAGCAGATCTGTCCTCCGTCGGAGAACTTCCTGCATGATTTCCCATCAGCCCCTGCGTCGCCCAACACGCCGACGGCGCACTGTGGTGGTCGTCCAGTGCAGAGAGACTCTGGGAGGTGTGTGTGTGTGTGTGTGTGTGTGTGTGTGTGTGTGTGTGTGTGTTTGGACACCCGGGTGTTTTGGTTGCAGTTTTTTCTTTCTGTTGCCACGAGGTGAAAACATTTCGGGGTCAGAGGTCATCATCACTCTTTACTTCCTGTTAAAGGATCCAAAACAAAATGATCATGTTTACGAGTCCTTTGTGTTCACTGCAGCTGATGATCAGATCAAAGATCAATAAGTGATCAGAGAGCTTTCTTTATGTCTGAAAACTCACCTGTCTGATGACAAACTGATTATTGATTATCTGAACAGAGCTCAGGTGAACTTTGACTTTCAGGTTACCATGGAAACCTTGTGAAAATACAAACATCAACCTCTTTCTACTTATTGCTCACTTGTTCACCTTTGACCTGAGTGTCTACTGTCTGACCTGGTTTCTTCAACCAGACGTCACCTCCAGGACTCCGGCGGTCCAGCAGGGGGCGCCGCCGCCGCTCCGATCCTCGGGAATCACAGCCAGCCAGGACCCCCCCTCCTCTAACACCTCCACGTCCCAGGAGGAGGACAAGGAGAACGTCTCCAGCTCCTCTGACCTCCACCTGGACCAGACCAGCAGGTAACACCTGGACCCGCATCAGCGAACATACAGACGGACTCCAGAGAAATGAGAAGTTGAGAAGGTTTGACAGTAAATGTCTGTCTGTGTTTAATGTTTCCGTCAGCGTGTCTCAGGTTCCTGCATCCAGCCCGCAGCCGCTGGCCACGCCCCCTGTGAGGTCACCAGGCGGGAGGTGGAGCGTCAGCAGCGTCGAGGAGACGCCGACCAATCAAAACCGAACCCTGATCCTCGACCCCGCTCCCTCCGTCACCCCCGCAGCCACGCCCACGCCCTGTGATGTCATCGCCTCTGACATCATCACCAGGCAGGCTGATGGTCCAGGACCAGAGACCAGGATCCAGACTGATCCAGGTAGTCCAGAGAGGAGTGTTTCTGGGTTTAACTTAAAGGTTTTATTTCCTGTTTCCTGTTAACTTTGCTCTAAACATGATTATTACATCAATCATTCAACACCGGATCCATCACGGCGACTAAACATCTGATGAGCCTTCAGATCTTATTATTTATATTTATAAAAGTCAAAACAGAAACGTTTGTATAAATCTTTGTTTGGGTTTCAGTGTCAGAGCTGTCGGAAGCCCCGCCCACCTGCTGTCCCCTGTCACAGAGGCTCCGCCCCCCTCACACAGGTAAACAACACCTGCTGACCCCTGTCACAGAGACTCCGCCCCTCGAACATCAGAGGAGGAACTTTTTACACAACTGGTGGGAAAATAGCGGCCCGTGGGCCAAATCTGGCCCCCCAACAAAAATATTCGGCCCCTGAAGAAAAACTGAACTTTTAATATTTACATCAAAACTTTAACGATCATCCATCAGGCTGCACTTTCACCTGGAAGACGATGTTCTACTAATTATATTCTTCAATTAATGAATAAAAGTGTTAAAATGTTTAACGATGTTTCCTGTAGCGCCACCTGCAGGACGAACTGCATCACTGATCCTCTGGATGTTTGTTTCCAGGTGAGGCTGACGAGGCGTTCAGTCTGCAGCGGTGTCAGCAGGTCGCTAACGAGCTGAGACAGACGGCCAGACACGCCGTCCACCTGTACAGACAGGTGAGAGCACCGCTGTGTAAACAGGAAGCAGCTTGTCTGATCTTTTTGGCGTCATGACGACACGTTGAAACTCAGGATTATAAAACATTTTAGCTTCTTCTGTAATTAACGAGTTGTTAAATTAGATGAAATTGTTGTTATTTTGTGTTATTTCTTGTTTTTAACGCTCGTCGGTGCTTCAGCTCGGCGAGCGGCAGACGCAGATGTCGTCGGTGCTGCGGGAGGCGTTTGATGTCGTTCACCTGGACCTGCAGGCGGTGCTGCAGGGGGACGGGCGGGGCGGCGGGGGGGGCGGCGGCGGTGCCCCCTCTGGTGAACTGGAGGACGCCAGGACGACGTCTCTGCTGGAGAAATACTCAGAGCTGCTGGTTCAGATGACCCAGAACAAACTGAACCGGATCTGATCCAGAACCGGTCGGTACGGAGGCTGAAAAAGGACAAAATTCACTTTAATGTCAGCTGACGGATCTGATCTGCTTTATAAACAAAAGTATTAAAACTATGACGCACCTTATTTGTTTTTCTGGCAGAAACGTTACGTGTTGTTTTAAATCACCGTCACTGTGTTTGTACATAAACTTTTATTTGTTTCTTAATAAATGTTCTTTGTGTCTTTTAGACGTCAGTATTTTTTATTTCAGACTTAAATGTTTTAATTAATAAATACAAACTTTATTCAACACTGTTGTTAACAATTTATGTCATAAAGTCAGAACAATAAAATGTTTTAAATGTTATTTATCTCCTACATTAATCAAACCTTATAGAAATATTTTATTTGATGATAAAATATAATTTATAATACTCTCTTGTCTTGGATTAAGTTATTATTATTTATCTGTATAGAAGCTGAAATAAATACATAATAAATACATCACACTCAGAAAAACACAAGACTATAAAAGTCAAGTTTTATTAAAATAAAATGGAAAAAAAAAAGATATGTATAAAAGATTCATATATATATATTTATATTTAATAAAATAAAGTTCCTTAATACACTAAACAATAATTTTTAAATTTGTGGGTTTTTTTATTTTCAATAGATTTGATTGATTGTTCTGAAATCAATATCAGTCTGTAGTAATAATTACCATAAAATTTATCATTTATTATAATGAACTAATCGGTTTTATCTCATTTCTGAAAGGTGAAAAAAAGAAAAGATGCAACTTAAAGAGTATTTATATATTTTATAAAATGAAAACGTCACGAGCTGCAACATGAAACTGATATAAACTTTATGATTATGATTTTATTCTTGGCAGCGTTGATCCTCCGTACCTGTAACTGCAGCTCATCAAATAATGTTAAACTTTTAGACTTTAATTATCAATCAATCAATCAATCTATTGATTATTTCTATAGCACCGAATCACAGCAGACGTCTCCTCCGGGCAGGTCGAGCAGGTCTGGACTCTTTAATTTACGGAAACAAAATTAGTTTTTCAGTGAAAACTTGAAATATGTAGAAAGACTTTTAGTTTCCTTTGATGTCGCTGACAGGTGAGACCCTCAGGGGGCGTGTCCTGCATGGTCTGTTTGTTTGTTTGCTTGTTTGTTTCCTCCTCGGAGTCAACAGGAAGCACGGTGAGTGGGCGGTGATTGGCTGAGAGACCCGGCAGCTGGCCGCGTGGCCCCGCCCCCGTCAGAGTGACGAATCTGAAGGGAAAAAAGTTGAAAAACAACAAAACAAACAAACATCAGAGAAGAAGAAAGATCAACAACATGGCGGCGGGCGGAGGACCGGCTGTAACAGCGAGCTGTGTGTAAACATCAGGCCGGCCTGAGAGCGTCTGTTCGCGGGGAGACCGCATGAAGCAGCCCGGGCTGCGAGGCGAGCATCAAGGCCGCTGAGACCGTCAACACCCGCAGAGCCATGACAGATGCAGCCGGAGAGACCGAGCGGAGCGGCCGGGGGCAGGCTCCGGGAGGAGACGGTCGGTCCCCGGCTCCGGGAGGAGGAGACGGTCGGTCCCCGGCTCCGGGAGGAGACGGTCGGTCTCCGGCTCCGGGAGGAGGAGACGGTCGGTCCCCGGCTCCGGGAGGAGGCAGTTGGAAGAGACATATCGTCCGTCAGCTGAAGCACCGAGACCTGAACCAGCACGACATGTTCCAGGACCTGATCCGCTTCTGTACGACGGACAAGTATCAGTTTGATGTGTTTGAAACTAGAGATTCATGTTTCAGGCAGCAGAAAGTTGAACTGCTTTCTGATCACTGAGCTTTAACAGCTGCACTGATTTCCTGTCTGCGGGTTCTTTGGTTTGAAGTCTTTTAAAGGTTTTGGAGGTTTCTGGTTTCTGAACTTCAGTATAAAACTTGTATGAAATAGTTTCCGGAGTTTGGTTGAACTTCAGTAAATGTTTAGTTATAGTTTGTGTGGAAGCAGGTTGAACATGTTGCTGCAGGAGTTTGTTACCTGCAGACATTCAGATAAATCTGAGTTTTTACACATGTAACCACACCCACCAGTGACGTCACAGCACCCCGACACACCACATCCTGGAGTTCACCTGCTCATCAGAAGTCAACCAGCTGCAGAGATGTTCAGCGTCTCAGACAGGAAGTTAGAAATAACCACATGTTGTTCCGCTTCCTCTGTGCGGTGACTCACGTAGCAGATCGGTCTGCTGCTGCTGGTGGCTCATCTGTTCCAGGTTCACGTCACATGACACACACGAACAAACTGCTGAGAGATTACAGCAGTAACAACAGTGATTTGTTTGAATGGAGTGTGGTTGAACTCCACAGAGTTAATCCTTATTTCTCCGTGTTTTTGAGGTGAACCAGGTGTGACGTCTGTGAGCCAAACTTCATTTAAAAAGTTTTAATTGTGTTTAATCACCTGATCAGGTAGAAATCAGCATCTGATTGTCTTTTATTTTATTTCCAGACACTCAGCTGCTTCAGAGAACCTGTCTGACTAAAGGGATCCTGAGCTGCTCTGTCAGGTAACTCACCTGCAGTCTGTTACTACCTGAACACAGGCACCTGACCTCTGACCTCTGACCTCGGAGGTAACTGTATGTGTGTTTGTTTTGTGTATCCAGACAGCCCTCCTGTGACAGCAGCAGCAGCTCCATCTCCTCTCTGCTCCTCCAGAACGACCAGCTGAAGAAGACGACAGGCGAGGTCAGAGACACACCTGATGACATCATCACGTCATGTGATGCATTTTAAAAAGTGCTTCACAAAACATAAACAAGAGCTTTTATTTATCACTACAGCCTGATTACCACACCAAGCGAATGAACATTAAATAAACAAACAGTTTATTAACAGAGAAAAAGGTTTTAAAGCAGATTTTGAATGTTGGAGGCGAGAACGACCTCGTTTACACGACGTCGTCTCGTGTCAACAATCAGCTGATCTGCTGATATTCACACAACAGCAGAGAAACTTTACTCTCATACAGTGAAGTGATGGAAAGTAACTAAATACATTTACTGAAGTACTGAAGTACAGTTTAGAGGTACTTGTACTTTACTTGAGTATTTCCATGTGATGCTACTTTCTACATGTCAGAGGGAAATATTGTACTTTCTACTCCACTACATTTATTTTACAGCTTTAGTTACTTTTCAGATGAAGATTTGACACAATGGATAATATAACAAGCTTTTAAAATACAACACATTGTTAAAGATGAAACCAGTGGTTTCCAACCTTTTTGTCTTTTGACGTCTTACAAAAAGCAGTGTGTAGTCGGGGTCACATTTCACATGTCTATGAGTTGTTAACAGCTCCACCAAATAGTGATTTTTCCCTCTAAACTTCTCACATGCTTTCATTTCAATAAATGTTCAAATGATCCAATATTTCAGCAAAAATCAAAGATTAGAGAAAAAGTCCAAAAACTGAAAACAGATTTGTGTATCAGAACTTTGTTTTTTCTTCTTTCCTCTCCCTTTAATCATCTCACCACCCCTCAGATTTATCTGCTGACCCTTTGGAGGGGCCCGACCCCTAGGTTGGGAACCCTTTGGAGGGGCCCGACGTCATGTGATGGAATGAAAAAGCATAAAGAAACAGGATGTGATTAATGTTCTACCTGTATGAGAAACGTTGACACAGATCTGATTGGTCTGTTGCAGTTGGCCTATCAGCTGCTGGAGCTGCAGCAGCAGATTCAAATCAAACAATGTGTCCTGGAGGAGCAGCGAGCCAGGTGAGTCTCACACACACACACACACACACTCACACACTCACACACACACATACACTCACACACTCACACACACACATACACATACACACACATACACACACACACACTCACACACACACACACACACACATACACACACACACACTCACACACACACACACACATACACACACACACACACACACTCACACACACACACACACATACACATACACACACACACACACACACACACATACACACACACACACTCACACACTCACACACACATACACACACACACACTCACACACACACACACACATACACATACACACACACACACACACATACACACACACACACACACACACACACACACACACACACACACACACACACACACATACACACACACACACTCACACACTCACACACACACACACACACACACACACACATACACACACACACACACACACACACACACACACACACACACACACACACACACACCTGCAGCTCGCCACTTATTTAGTCACTATTGATGATTATTGATGCTGATGACGTCTCTCTCTTACCGGTCAGGCTCGGCGAGGAAGAGCGTCGGCTGGCGGGTGCGTTAGATGTCCGTCAGGAGCTGCAGGGGCGGGTGGAGCGGGTTCAGGAGGAGAACGGGGCATTGAAGACGGAGTACGACGCCCTGCTGGAGCGACAGAGACGGGCTGAGTCGAGTCTGAGGGAGGAGAAGGTGAAAGAAGGACACCTGCTGGAAGACATGATCCACCTGAAACAACAAGCCGCCGCTCGCATGAACAGCCGCAACGAGAGACGCTCCAGGTACCCGAACCCGAAAACAAGAATGTCATTCATCTGAGCCGGCTTTAACATCCAGGAGAGAAACTAATCACTGTGTTTCAAACCGTCCACCTGTTCATTCGATTCACACGTAAAAACACCTGACGGCTAAATATCTTCTCCGGTGGACGCGAGAGGAACCGGCGCCGTGACAGACGTCAATCTGTTGAGTTTCTGATGCTAACAGTGATTTCGTGTTTTCGTCAGAGCTCGAGAAGCTAACCTGAGGAAAGAGCTGCAGACGGCTGCCAGGTCAAAGGTCACCATCGACAGGTAAGACTCATGCAGGTGAGCTTTCAGTCCTCAGACCTTCATCAGGTAGAATTCATATGAATGAGTTTATTACTGATGATGATGATGATGATGATGAAGTGTTTTGTGTTTCAGCTCGTCCAGCGCTCCGACTTCCAGATCAACGTCTCCAAAGAACGAGTCCACCGAGAGACAACACACCCGCCTCTTCAGGTGAGAACACACCTGTGTCACCTTCAGGTGATTCACATTCAGTCAGCGAATCAGAGCGCTGGATCCTTTCATCTTTCTGTCCTTGTCTCAGGTCAGCGTCAGCGACGTCACCGCGGATCCTCAAGTCCATCAAAGAGCTGTTTGAGTGAGTTCTGATCTGCTGTTTAGTTTAAAGTGACAGAAGAGTCTTTAACCGCTGACGATGACGTCTAACGTCACGATCAGACTCCACAAATCAGTCGGGGAACATCCTGAGTGGACAGGCGCCGGGAGTTCAGGAAACAAAAAAAGTGTGTTTGGGAGCATTTGGGAACTAAAAGAACACAGGTTTGGGAACTAAAATGAGTCCAGGTGTTTGGGAACTAAAAGAACATGGGCCATTTGGAAACTAAGAGGCCACAGGGTGTTTAGGAAATAAAGAACACAGGATGTTCGGGGAACTAAAACGAGTGTGGGGCTTTACGTTGTACAATGAATTTCACAAATTTTTAGAGGAAAACAGGAAGACGTGATCAAAGATTGTATTAATTTGTGTGTGTGTGTGTGTGTGTGTGTGTGTGTGTTTGTGATGTAAGCAGGAAGAGGCGGGGTCACTCTGTCTGCAGTCTGGAGGAGGATCTGTTGTGTCCAGTAGGAATCTGTCTGGCAGCCAGAGTCCCTGTTAGAGCTCTGCAAGTCCTGGTACACCGAGTACACACTAAATACACACAGAGTACACACTAAATACACACCGAGTACACACTAAATACACACTGAGTACACACTAAATACACACCGAGTACACACTAAATACACACAGAGTACACACTAAATACACACCGAGTACACACTAAATACACACTGAGTACACACTAAATACACACTGAGTACACACTAAATACACACTGAGTACACACTGTTCTGATCATCAGTTTGATTTATTTATTCTTTTGGCTCTAAATACTACGATACCCATGATCCTCAGCTGCTGTTGCTATAAAGAAGAAGCCAGTCAGACAGAAAGTGAACTGGTTTAAACTGCTGAATGTTTGACACTTTGTAGGGAAGAAACGGAACATGAAGCTCTGTGATTGGATGTTTGTTAGTGAAATGCATCTTGGGAGTTGAAGTTGAAGTTTTTATGTCCACATGCTTATAGCATTGACTTTTTATAAAACATGCAGATATTTTCTAACACAGGAGGCCCATGAGCAAGGCATAAACGCTGTGAGGTTCAGCCGCAGCTCGGACCTGCTGGCCACCGGAGGAACAGACCGAGTCATCAAACTGTGGGAGGTCCGAGCAGGTACGCTGATCTCAGGTCAGGTTTTATTTCTATTGGTCAATATTTGGTGTTGAGGTGTTCTGACCTCACTGATGATGTCATCAGGCTTGCTGACCCACAGAGCGACTCTGGACGGCAGCACAGAGGGCATCACCTGCGTCGAGTTTGACCCAACAGTGAGTACAACACCTGACCCTCACCTGTACTGTCACCTCTGACCTCCACACATTAACACTGACTGCTGCAGGAACTTGGAGCCTGGATTGGTGGGGAACCAAAAGGACACGGGGTGGTAGGGAACTAAAATGACTGCATGATGTTTGGAGTGCGGACACAGGACACAGGACACAGGGTGATTGGGAACTAAAAGGACACGGGGTGATTGGGAACTAAAAGGACACGGGGTGATTGGGAACTAAAAGGACACAGGGTGATTGGGAACTAAAAGGACACGGGGTGATTGGGAACTAAAAGGACACGGGGTGATTGGGAACTAAAAGGATTTCCAACTTCATATTGACACTGACGGCTGTCAGTTAAAGGAGCAATCTGATGTTTTACAATCTGATGAAAGTTGAATTTTGTATTTTCAGGGTTTGAGGATCCTCGCTGCGTCATACGATAAGTCAGCGTTGTTGTGGCGCCTGGATGACTCTGTTCCCAAGGTAACCACCACAAACTGTTCCATCATGCTCTGAGCTCACAGCTCACTGATCCTGAAACAACCAAAGATCAGATAGTCTGAATGTCCAAAAAACAGATTTTCTCCAAATAGTCTTCAGCAGTCTCACTGTCTCACCTGTGTGTCTCACCTGTGTGTCAGCTGACTCTGACAGGTCACAGCAGGAAGGTGACGGCAGCGAGGTTCAGTGGTCTTCATCAGGTGGTGACGGGCAGCGCAGACAGAACCATCAGACTATGGGACCTTCAGAGAGCTGCCTGTAAGTCACACTCATCAATAACTGATCAATAACTGATCACTGACTGTTGAAGATGGAAGTGTACCTGAAGACTGTATTTAAGGTGGACTTGTTGTGCAGGTGTCCAGGAAGTTGAAGTGGCGTCGTACTGCAGTGACCTGGTCTGCTCTGAAAACTGCATCATCAGCGGACACTACGACTCCAAGATCAGAGTCTGGGACACCAGGTAACACTTCACCTGTCCACCACCTCACCACTTCACCACCTCACCTGTCCACCACCTCACCACTTCACACCATCTCACCACTTCACCACCTCACCACTTCACACCATCTCACCACTTCACCACCTCACCACTTCACACCATCTCACCACTTCACCACCTCACCACTTCACCACCTCACCTGTCCACCACCTCACCACTTCACCACCTCACCACTTCACCACCTCACCACTTCACACCACCTCACCACTTCACCACCTCACCACTTCACCGCCTCACCACTTCACCGCCTCACCACTTCACACCACCTCACCTGTCCACCACCTCACCACTTCACCACCTCACCACTTCACCACCTCACCACTTCACCGCCTCACCACTTCACCGCCTCACCACTTCACACCACCTCACCTGTCCACCACCTCACCACTTCACCGCCTCACCACTTCACCACCTCACCACTTCACACCTTCTCACACCTCCACTGCTTCACCACCTCACCACTTCACCATCTCACCACCTCACCACTTCACCACTTCACACCATCTCACCACTTCACCACCTCACCACTTCACACCACCTCACCACTTCACCACTTCACACCATCTCACCACTTCACCACTTCACCACTTCACACCATCTCACCACTTCACCACCTCACCACTTCACCACTTCACCACCTCACCACTTCACACCACCTCACCACTTCACACCACCTCACCACTTCACCACCTCACCACTTCACCACTTCACCACTTCACACCATCTCACCACTTCACACCATCTCACCACTTCACCACTTCACACATCTCACCACTTCACCACTTCACACCACCTCACCACTTCACCACCTCACCACTTCACCACTTCACACCATCTCACCACTTCACACCATCTCAGACCTCCACTGCTTCACCACCTCATCACTTCACACCACCTCACCACTTCACCACCTCACCACTTCACACCACCTCACCACTTCACACCATCTCACCACTTCACCACCTCACCACTTCACACCATCTCACCACTTCACCACCTCACCACTTCACACCACCTCACCACTTCACACCACCTCACCACTTCACCACCTCACCACTTCACCACTTCACACCATCTCACCATTTCACACCATCTCACCACTTCACCACTTCACATCTCACCACTTCACCACTTCACACCACCTCACCACTTTACCACCTCACCACTTCACCACTTCACCACTTCACACCATCTCACCACTTCACACCTTCTCAGACCTCCACTGCTTCACCACCTCACCACTTCACCACTTCACCACCTCACCACTTCACACCACCTCACCACTTCACCACCTCACCACTTCACACCACCTCACCACTTCACACCATCTCACCACTTCACCACCTCACCACTTCACACCATCTCACCACTTCACCACCTCACCATCTCACCACTTCACCACCTCACCACTTCACCATCTCACCACTTCACCACCTCACCATCTCACCACCTCACCACTTCACCATCTCACCACTTCACACCATCTCACCACTTCACCACCTCACCATCTCACACCTTCACCACCTCACCATCTCACCACTTCACCACCTCACCATCTCACACCTTCACCACCTCACCACTTCACCATCTCACCACTTCACACCACCTCAGCACTTCACCACTTCACCATCTCACCACTTCACCACCTCACCATCTCACACCTTCACCACCTCACCACTTCACCATCTCACCACTTCACACCACTTCACCACCTCACCACTTCACACCATCACCACCTTCACCACCTCACCACTTCACCATCTCACTTGACCACCTCACACCTTCACCACCTCACACCTCCACTTTTTCACCACCTCACTTCTTCACCACTTCATTTCTGCACTTCATTATCAGGTACTCGTATCTCAGTGTCAACAGTAGAAAACAATAGAATCTTTCTCTCTGACTGATGGTTGTAATTTAGACCCCATGACATCTGTCATTCATCCTCCTTGCCGTCGCCATGGCAACTCTCAGTCTCCCTCTGTTGCCTAGCAACAGCTCAGCCAACATTACACCCCCCCCCCTCCTGAGGGAAACTGAGGTGTCTGTCCTCCCTCCACCTGATTGGACAGTTACATCTTTCACTGAGCCATCATTGGTCAGATTGTCCACTGACCTCAGACTGAAGACAGAAACAGAGACGAGAAACATTTACACAAACTGTTTGATATGAAACATAAAGAGAAAAGATAATAAACATGAAAACACTGAGCTCATAGAGAACAGACACACTGTTACATATATGGTAATATAGAACTAACCAATAATAATAAAAAGACAAGTGTGAGCTTTACACATCTAAAACTGCATCATACAGTATATATATATATATATATATATATATACATATATATGCACTCATATATATATATATGTACATAAATATAATTTCATGAATGTGTTATGTGTAACAAATGAAACTTTGTCTCGTGTCTTATAATAAGCATCTGTTCAGCTGATTGCTGCTTCAACACATAGAAATATTAATCCTGTTGATGTGAGGAGTGAATGAGTTTATACGAGATTATACACAGATACATAAGCTAGAAAAAAAAATGGACGCAGACACAGTGACGGCCCGTATCGGTTTATGGACGGCCATTTTGAAACCTCAAATTTGGTGATTTGACCGTCGCCATCTTTGATTTTTGGAGCCGGAAGTGACCATATTTGGACGAGAGGGCGGAGCTGACCCTAGCGCTAGCTGCTAGCTTGGTTAGCACGGTGCATTTACAGTCTATGGTTAGCTGTGATAATGCTAATGCTAATTTTGGCTAGCAAAAAACAGGCTCAAAACAAAATGTTCTGAACATCCGACTGCTTAGAGGGTCTGTTAGTGCAACCAAACGCTGACACGATGTTTTGGAGTCAAAGGAGTCAAAGTTTGAGCGTCGTGATCTGACAGACGAAAGTGTTAAAAGGGATTTCAACTTTATACCAAGATGGAACAAAAAGATGAAAAATACAGGTTGTGACGAATGACGGTGTTGATTTTGTGTTCTGGGACGATACGCTGACCTCTGGATTCGATACTATCACGATGAAAGGCGGCAGGATTCCAGTCTGTTGCTCCAGTACACTGTGTGCCAAACCAGTAACTGCTGTCCTCATTCCAATGAAATCCAATATGAAACATAACTGGCAGATGAGATAAATGGTCCGCAGCCTTTTTATTTTAAAAAGTTAAATGCATTAATTAATTAATTAATTATTAATTAGAAATTAATTGGAGAGGTTGAGGTGTTCTTGGGGGCCGTTTGTGTGCGTTTAAATGCACATTTTCACAATTTCATCATTAGACTTCAGGGTTTTCCCGTCTTTTCACATCGCTGTCAAATACTCAGAGTGTTAGAAAACACTGGTGACCTACACTCAGCACTGTACCTGAACGCCTCCTGCTGACACTTTACCGCGTTTTGCTTCTTCTCTGCTCTCCTCTGAGGAGGAGGAGGAGGAGGAGGAGGAGGAGGAGGAGGACAGGATGAAGATACAAACTGATGTCTGTGTTCTTCACTCAGTAATTAAATGTCAGGAATATTATTTATTTTACTGACATTTTTTTTTCTTTCCATATAAATCTATTCTAATCTTGTTCTGAAATTATTCTTTTTTTAAAATAATCATTTAAAACCCCAAATTCTTTAGTAATGAAGAAGAACTGATAAGAGTGTTTGATAAATACTCGTATTTACACAAACAGGATGGAAACTGTTGGTGAAGGTGAAACTAATCAGCAGCTTCAACAGGAAACAAACAAACTGACAGCAGGAAGTTTTCAAGTCTCAACTCTCTGAAGTCAGATATGAACAGATGATATAAATCAGTCGGATCATAAAGTCTGATGTTCGTCTTTTAGTCCAACAAGGAAATAAAAAGCGCTGAGATGCATTAATGTGGTCTGTTGTATGTCTGTCGTAACCCGAACCGTCCCGACCGCAGCCTGCAGGTCAAATACATTCATGATCATGTAATGATAATGGTTCAACATTGTGGGAGGACCAAAACCCCTGTTGACCTTTGACCTGGTCATTTTATTTGACCGCTGCAGGTCTGATTATATAATCAGCTGATAACATCACATTTTATTGAACAGCTTATCTATGGATTCACATCCTTGTTGGCTGCTCTTGTTTTATTTTGGAACAGTTAATTAGAAGCTTCCTGTTCGGCACCGTCACCAAATTACCGCTTTCTGATTGGCTGCTTATCGTGATCAATAACGAGACTTAATGAAAGTTTGAAAATATCTAACTGTTGCATTTCTTTAACACTCATAAAAATAATTTCCACTCACATGGATCCTTTGCTTCCTACGATGTTCCAACCGTCCACTTAAATATTAAATATATTATATATAACAGAATAATAATCAACATTAATATTCAGGGAAGACAATTAGCCGACTGTCCGGGTGCTGCACTGCCCTCTTAGTTGAGTTCTGCCTTTCTCGGCGGCGGCGGTGGCGGCGGCGGCCCACCTTGGAGTTAGACCGGCAGGGAAAACCGTGACTGAACAAGATGGTTTTAGGTGACAAAATGTTAGAATTAACTTTCATGAACTGAAAACAAACTGAAACATCGACGGCTAAACTCTGTGAAACTGTGTTACGCCATGTTTACGTTACCTTGCAAGGTAGCCCCGCCCTAAAGCATACGCTGCTTTATCGTCTATTTTACTCTGGATAATAGTTCAGTTCATATTTTACTAAATGAACGTCATGCTGTATTGAAGAAGACTTGACACTAGTGATTGATAAACTCATCAGGAAACAGTTAGTAAGGTAATAAATCAGTGAGCAGTAGAGTCGTTTTCTCATTGACTTCATTACAATCTGACTTGTTTGTGCAGCTGGTGGAGTCGCCCCCTGCTGGCCGTTATGCACAGATGCTCGTTACTGTAATAGTGAAGCTTTTCTCATTTCAAGTATAATTAAGGCTGCATTTTAAAATCAAACACATAACGGAGAGCTTTAGAGAAAATGTTCGTCTTAAAATAAATTGCATCGATCCTGTTTGGTTCTTTAGATGGTTTATTTTCTGTGGCTTCAGTTCGGATCATTTCGGGTTTATTTGCTGAGAAGATTTGTGCTTATATGAGACAAACTGGTGGTGAACTGCTGTGGGAAGCAGCTTAACCCCTAAATTCCACCGTGTGCACCGCGTTCTGGCTCCGACGCCGCTGCTGGAGCTGATTGCGGCCGCTCTAGTCAATGTATGCGATTCCACCGGGCGCGCCGCGGCGCGTTTCAGAAGCGTCCCAGAAGCAGCTCTCCGCTCCGCTGCGCTAAAGATAGACGCCTCGTCTATTTTTTACAGAGGCCACGTCAAGCAGCACAGAGCAGATCGAGCTGGGCAGGAAGTCAGACACAGAAACAGCATTGAGCATCCAGTCAGTTTTCAAAATAAAACACCCTGTGCAGACTCCTGGTCGTATATCAACAATAAACACAATTAAAACAGACGAATAAAGAAACCATTTAACTACGTAGCCTAATTAACCACAGCAGAAGCACAAAAATCAAAGACAATGACCAAATCAACGAAAGCTGAGCAAGTTAACAAAATTGGACAGTTTAGTTGCCCTGCTACTGCAGTAATTACGGTAGCCTTAAGGCACTCTGTAAGCTTTGACTAGGCTGCTGTAATTACTGTAGTAGGAGTGCAACTGACTTTAAACGGCGGGAGGCTTCCCCGCGGTGAAGACGCTCCGCTTCTGACACGCTCCCGGTGGAATAGGGCGCCATGCAGAGGACGGAGCAAAACCGCGGTGGAATCCCGGAGTAAGAGTGGCCGTCTGACTCGCTGTTCAGCTCTGATCTCTGAAGCCCCGCCCTGCTGCTGCACAGCTGAGGCTCGTTCATTCAAACTTATTATTAAACGCGTTACGCGTCCAAATCGCACCAAATTCAACACTGCACTTCTTTGGGTCCTCAGCGATGCTCTCGCCAAGCGTGAAGCCGATCGGATGAACAGTTCTTCAGATGTGCGAAGGACACACATACAGGCAGGCGGTGTAGAGACATGACATCATCCGAATGTTCCCTGATTGGTCGGTACGTTTCCCACCTGATCAGTTTTATGTGACCTGGATGTTTTTTGAAGATCATACAGACAGACGGCTGAGTTTCACTGGCTTTATTCAGTTTTTATGTGTCAACTGTGAGAGCTGTTTATTTATAAAGTTCACTTTTTATTAAATGAGTTCACTGCACGCAGACTCTTCTCATGTAGTCTGTACATATGAATCATTTCAGGGTATTTTAACATCATAGTGTAGCTAGAAACAGACATTTAAAGTCAGTATAACAGTTTTAATCATTTATCTTCATTTTAAATAGTTTTGTATAAACAGACAATAAATTAGTTTATCAGTTAGTATAAAATTATATCTGATCTGTAACAAGGTTCATCGAGTTAATATTACACATTTATGAAGATATTTTTTTGGTTGTTTCTTTCTCTGATGACCTCCTACATTACCCATGATGCAGTTAGACATTGTCTTCTTCCCATTAACCCTCCATGTCTTCACATGTTCGCTGTGACTGTAGCACAACTTGTCACTTCAGTTTTTTTATGTTTTTTTTAAGAATTTTCTTCCTCCAGTTGAGTTTTTGTCGTCATATTTCTGCTGCAGATAAAATGTCAGAGACGTAAACACTGTTCATGTTTAGAAAGTTTATTCCTTCTCGTTGGAAGGTTTGATGCAACATGAACAGATTTAACAGAAGAATGAGACGACTTGTCATTGATCCTGCAGTGATTGATTATCATGTAAACAGGTGAAATGTTTGATTTAGGACTTTCAGCTGCATTCAGGAGCTTCCTGCTCAGGGTAAAGTCACGTCATTGGACATCAGCTCCGACCAGCGCCAGCTGCTCAGCTGTTGCCGTGACGACTGCCTCCAGCTGGTCGACCTGAGGAGGCGGAGCAACGACCGCATGTGCTTCAGGTAGAAACATCCGCAGTCGGTAAAGTTTGTGTCGGTTTTTACAGTTTTCACCTCCTCATGGACTGTGTTTCTCTCTCAGAGCTGACGGCTTTAAATGTGGCAGCGACAGCACCAAAGCTGTGATCAGGTGAGTTTATTGATCCCGATCAGTCACTGATCAGCTTACAGATCATTTCTAACTCTCTGACTCTAGAAGTCTTAATAAGTTGGTTTCCAGCTGAACATTTATTTCTCTCTACTACAGTTAAAATCAGACCAACTAATGATTATTGTTGTTATTGATTTATCTCCTAATTATTTTGTCAGTTGATTATTTATTATATGTCCCAATGTTTGTGCCACTAGCTCTCAGTTTACTATCACAGCGGAGGATTTGTACATTAAAGGCTGGGTTTTAGACATGTTTGGACTGGTTTGGACTGGTTTGGACTGGTTTGGACATGTTTGGACTGGTTTGGACTGGTTTGGACTGGTTTGGACATGTTTGGACATGTTTGGACTGGTTTGGACTGGTTTGGACTGGTTTGGACATGTTTTGACTGGTTTGGACTGGTTTGGACTGGTTTGGGTCGGACGATGTGAAGATGATTCCCATCAAAGGATCAGGATCCTCCAGTCAGGATTTATTGCAGTGGACACACATGTGTCATGTGGGACACATATGAGGTATAGAGGTAAAGAGAAATAATATATCTAAGAATAACATAAATGATCATTAACGTAATTTCAAAGCAATAAATCTATTTGTAGCTGTTTCTATCTAATTAGTAGCAGTTATAACTCATATGTGTAATCTATGACTGACTGAAGAGCAGAGGACCAAACACATTGTGTTCGTTACACCAACTGGGTTTAACTAAGAGCCAAATAAGCTAAAAACAGTAAAATAACTTTAGCAGCCTTTGCTCCTCTGGCTGACGCAGCACAGCTCAACGATTATTCTCTTATCAAAACAGTTGCAGATTAATTTTCTGGTTTCTGTCTGATGAACACGGTTGGTTGCACATTTACATGTTAATGCACTTTCTTCAGTGGCCTAAATGTGCTCTATAATTATAATAATTATATCATCATCGTTTTTCATAAATGTAACAGTAACATTACACAGAATACAATTTAAATGATACGATACAAACTACATTTTATAGTAGTGTAATGTTAGTGAACCTCTGGCGTTATGTAAGTGCAGTAATTATCTCCACTTATGTCATCATTTATTTATCAGTTTCTGTGCTTGTAATTCTTTCCAAACATTCCAGCAGAGAGAGAACGAGGTGAAAACACATCAGAGTGAGAGAGAGAAGGATGTGATACTGCATGGTAGATTTTCTGCAGTTTCCATGACAACAGCAGGAGCAGGATGCTTTGTGTCTGTTCAGCTGCTTCAGTTCTCTGACAGAAACACTGAATGTATGAACACGTTTCTGCCCAAACAGTCAGTCAGTCAGTGTTCTCTCTGATAACATCATAATAAACCGGTAACCAAAGGAACCTTCCTGTGTTTGTGCATCACATCGTAACTCAACGTTTCCTCAGAGAAGAGAAACGTGAAGTTTAGTTAATTAAATGTGAAAACATAAAGAATGCTCAGAGACGTTTGTATGAATTAAATGCTGGTAGTTACAGTCCAGTATATATGTGTGTGTGTGTGTGTATATATATATGTGTGTATATATATATACACACACACACACACACATATATATATATATGTATATGTATATGTATATGTATGTTATACCAACAATTATTGGAATCATTTCTGAGATAATGACCGAATGACTTTGTCCTTTCAGAAACTTAAATTACAGAAATTACATATCAGATACTTTCTATGAAATGACGGGAAGTTTGACAGGAAGTTATGTGACCTGTGACAAAGTGTGAAAGAGTAAGACCTTTATTCTGAAGCAGCTGCAGGAAGTGTAGAGTTTGTGTTACATGAAACGTATTTTATTGTTTAAAGGACTTGGATTTGACTGGTCTTGTTGGTCTTGAATTAGGACTTGATTTGGAACTTTTTTGTCCAGACTCAGACCTGAACTTGAATCCTCAACCCAGCTGGAGATCTGAGGTTAATTAATCAGGTTAATGGATCAGCTCCCAATTAAAAGATACATTTCTTGATTAATCACATTTGAAAATAAGGAAACCTGCAGCAGATCCTGAACCTGAAGCTTCATGCAACAAAACAACCCAAACGTGACCTGAAACCACAACACAGGATCCACTGAGTTCAGGGCCGGGGATCCAGATGGTTCCATGTAGAACCCTGTTAGAACGGTTCTCCCTCAGTCTGACCTTCTCTCTCTCTCTCTTCAGTCCAGACGGCTGCTTCCTGGCGGCCGGATCAGCAGACGGCACCGTCTACATCTGGAACGTCACCAACGGCAACCTGGAGACACGCCTACTAGACAAACACAGGTAACAGATCAGGGATCCAATCAGCTGATCAATACAGGAACCAATCAATCCAAAACAAGCGTATTGAAATCAGTTTAGGAAGATTTTATTTCCAGTAATATCCGTTAATCCTATAAAATTTAATAGAAACATTAGAGGCTCCCAGACGTTTCCCTGAGGAACACCACACGTTATTAAAGACAGAGAAGAAGAACATTTATTTACTTCATGATGTTTTACTAAGTGTCTTCATGTTAAAGTGTTTCCTTTAAGTTTTATAGAAACCTCCCAGACGTCTCCCTGAGGAACTCCGCAGGCTACTGAGAACGGGAGTATTTATCTAAATGTTGTGCTGTTCCTTTAATAACCTCTCTCTCTCTCCTCTCTTTAGCTCGTCCATCAGCGCCGTGTCCTGGTCTCTGTCCGGCGAGTATGTCGTCAGCGTGGACAAGAGTAGGCGGGCCGTCCTCTGGAGTGACATCTGAAACAGCCGATCCACGAGTTCACGTTGTCATGGCAACACCTCAGACAACACGCCTCACCTGGCCACAAAAACTGATCTGAGAGCAGCGTGTTAAAGGGAACATTTTACATTTGTTTTATGAGTTTGATGGACTAAAGGGATGAAGGATTTTCCTGCCTGCTGAATTTGAACAGGTTTATTTAACATTAACAGAGATTAACAAGTTTTTTACCAACTTTAAGCTTCTTGCACTGAATCATCAACAAACAAAGCAAAACTGCAGCAAAAACATGGATACTAATCCGCTAGCTGATATTAGCATTTTGCTCAAAACACAGCTGTGCATAAACACAGACTCGTCTTCTTGTAGAGAGAAAACATGGCTGCCGTCTGCAGATATTGCAAAAAAAAAGAAGATCATTTTAAAAACGTAACCCAGGTTTTTCAGAATCATCCAATATCAGCAGTTTTTTCTGGGATTCCAGTCATCAGGCATCATCATCTATTGATTATTGGGGGCAATAAAATAAAACCATCAATCAACAAAACAGGAAACGACTCCCGCCGCCATCTGCTCTCTGCTGGTGATATAAAAGAACAAAGATGTAAAATAATAAAAACTCACAAATTAACAATAAAAGAAGCTTTAAAAGAACATTTATGTATCAAAAGAGAAATGAAAAATTGATTTTGTTATTTTTAAGTAAGTTGTCATAAAGCAGACGCAGACGTGTAACGAGGGACGTTTTAGTTCCTCTGGGTTCTTCATTCCCGGCTCGAGTCGTGGAATCAAAGTGTTTTCAGACTTGTTTACCTCGCTGTGATGTCACAGCGCTGTGATGTCACAGCGCTCCTCAGAAAACCAAACTGTAAACACTCTCTGATTTGAGGAGAAGTCGATCGAGAGTCTGAATCCAGAAACAAAACCTTCCTGAAGAAGCTTCAACACTGTCCTGGACGGAGTGAGACGTCGCTGTTTTAAAACTCTTTGACTCAAAGTAGAAATTATAACACAACTCTGTCTGAGGTTCTATTCAAGCTATAAAAGCAGATTTTACTGCTGAATGATCAGCTGTCATCAGTCAGAAAACCTAAAAGTAGAAATAAATTGTGTCACTCTGATCATCGTTGGTCCGTTAGAGACAAAGATGCTTCATAAATCAGATCCTGGTTCAGATTTTAGTTTGTTTAAACTTGTTCCAGAAGCAGAAGAAGAAGAAACAAACATGTTTTTTTTTTCCTGTCAGCTGACGGATCAGTTTGAGGCTGAAGAGTCGGAGTTTCCTGCTGATCTGCTCTCAGCCGTCAATTTGCATTTAAAAGGCGTCTCTGCATTAATCTCTGTTTGCCTTCTCGGCTTTGAAGAGCGAAGTCAGCGGCTTCAAAGAGACGAGTGGAGGCCGGAGGCTCAGATGGAGTCCTGAACACGGATCAGAGACAAAGAGACACTTCACATCATCGGCAGACCTTCAGGCTGCGTCACCAACACGCCGACACCTTTAACGCCACCGCCACCTTCTCAAAACCAGAAAACAGACTTTTGAAAACCCGTTTTAGTTTGACACTGACGTTTACTTCCTGATTGGGTCTCATCAGTCATGACGTGTGCTTCCCTGATTGGGTCTCATCAGTCATGACGTTTACTTCCTGATTGGGTCTCATCAGTCATGACGTGTGCTTCCCTGATTGGTCATCAGCCTTGACGACCGGTGGTTGATCCAACATGGACGACCAGTCACAGCCGCCGCTGATCATCAGAGTGACGCAGTTTTCTACTTTGAGGATGAAGAGTAAAGTCATCATGTATAACTTGATGACAATAAACTCATCCAAAGATTGTTTTGATTCAAAACTCTGATGTGAGACTGATGAAGAGGAGAACAGCTGATTCATCAATTCATCGATCAACAGAAAATTAATCAAATAATGATAACGTTTATCTGCTCAGAGCTGCTGGAATCTGAAGCTTCTATGAATCATATTTGACATTAAATTTAATATTTTGATCAGACGAAACATGACGTTTGAAGTCTTAACAGACAAAATAATTGATTGATTAAGAAACTATGTTTTGTTGCAGCTCTGATCAATAATCATATTTTTATTTTTCAAGATGAGAATCTGATGAAGATGAGGTTTGTTTCTCAGAGATGAAGAGCGAACAATCACATGTTCGTATATTTTATTAAACTATTACATAACTATATAACTGTTTTAATGGATTTAAACAGTCTGGAGGCTAAACGGTGTTTAAACTGTATCATTATGAGTTTTAATTCATTTTAATACATTTAATTTTGCACATTAATTGAACACCAGTGATGTTATTTTATCATCGTTTCTATTTTTAGTCCTTTAAAACAGCAACGTCTCGCCGTCAAAGCTTCATGAATAAAAAGTGTTTTTAGTCCTCGAGTCACTTTCAGCACATTATTATTATTATTATTATTATTATTATTATTATTATTGATATAAACTGAAACACATTAAACTATAAATGTGTTGAAAGTGACAGGAAGTTGTTTCCTGATGAAGCTCGTTAATAATCACAGAAACAAACTTTAAAAAAGGGAAACTTTCTGAAAGGGAAACAGCTGGTTGGTCACATGATGTTTTTATAGTTTCGATAGTTTAGAGAGACGAGCGCTAACTCTGACAACAACCTGAAAGTTAACGAGGCAACAACAGAAGATTGATTTACTGTCCTGATCGTCTGAGACACAAGAAACCAACTTCATGTTCATTCTGACAAATTAAAAACTGAAACTATAAAACAGAAACGAGTTTGTTTGTTTTCTGTTTTTTGAGCTTTGAGTCGGCTTGTTTTCCTCTTGATGCTGTTTCTGCTTCCTGTTATTTATTTGATTTTTTTACATTATTTCTTTAGTTTTGCTTCGTGTCGACTCAGTTTGAACCTTTTTTTGAGGTTTTCATGTTGGAAGATATTTAGTTTCTTGTGTTTGTTCGTGAGCTCAGAGACAAACGGCTGCTTCAGCAGTCCAACAGTAACGTTCGAGACAGATTCAGTACTTATATGTCAGAAATATGCACACTAACAATCACTGGATTAAAACTGATGCAGCCAGTTTCACTGTTCTTATTATTTAGCCAAACTAAAGCTCGTTATAATCTGCTCTGCTCTTTTTAAATAAATACATGTCACAGTTTGTTTTGATTGTTCATAAGTTGTGTATCTGTTGAATGTCAAATGCACAACGTTCTGCACCAGAAACAAGAAATCTGTGACGTTTTTAGCTGCAGCTGGTTGTGTAACAGCAGCAGACTCGTTGCTGTATCACTCATTAACCCAGTGACTGTTAGTGTGTGAAGGTTTGATTGATTCATTTACAGCTTCTTTAATTTCATACAAAGTTCCTGGAAATTTTCAGGGTAATTTCCAGGTATTTAACAGTAAAGTTTTAGGACATTTATAGAAAGTTTGGTGCACTGAGGTACAAATTATAAGAAAAAAACCAGAATAAAGTGATAAAGTGGTTGGTTTAGTTGGTAAGTGCCCCTCGTTATATTTGGGTTCATACATAGTTGTTAATTTAGAAAAGCTCTTAATAAATTAAACTCTTTACAACTGACAGAAAATAATCAGTTTTCAGTGTGAAGTTTAGAAACTAAACCTGATATCAGCTGCTGTGTGACTGTCGACAGGAAATCTGCTCATAATGCTAAAAACAGAACTACACACTGAAAACTACGTCTTTTTTAAGTCTAATTTATGAAGAATTTTTGCAAACAACAACAATGTATGAACCCAAATATAATGAATATATTTACTGACTAAACCAACTATAGTTGGTACCAAACTGCATCCTCTAAATGTCCTAAAAATTACCCATAAAATACCTGCAAATTACTCTGAACATTCACAGGAAGTCAGTATGAAATTAAAGGAGCTGCAACATGAAGCATTACATAAGATATATATGATATATGATAAATTATATTATATATTTTCTCTTTTTAAACTTATTCAGTAAAGATGCAAATAAAACAAAACATAAAGTAAAACATTAGTCAGCAACAAAGTCAGTTTAGTGAATTAATGATTAATAATATATAATTATATAATTAATAATATATAATTATATAATTAATAATTAATAAAACAGCACTTTAATGTTTTTGTTCTGCTTCCATTATCAGAATGACAATAAATCTGAATGTTTTATTTGCTAAATAAATGTTGTTGAGTGCAGCAGTTTGTCTCTGAGCTTATGATGATGATGATGATGATGATGATGATGATGAAGAAAAGGGTTTTTAATATCTCTCTAATGTTTACAACCTGCTGCTGGTGATCTTTGTGTCTTTCTCACCAATAAACTGGTTTCTGACCTGAACTCGTCTCCTCGGTCGTTTCTGCTCTCGGGCGCTTTGTTGTTGTTTGTTTTTTTCTTTCATGACAAACTGTCGAAGTCGAGTTTTAAAAATACGAGGTGATGATGAGGAGACGAAGCTTCGGCGCCGCAGGCCGTCTCACACTCAGGTCATTAATAAGGAAACAGGAAGCAGCTGCTGCCTCTGAACTGCAACACACATGATAACCAGCAGCTGAACTACACAGAAAAACCTTTATAATCATAAAATATGAGTTTCAGTAGAACATCTGCATCGCTGTTATCTTCACATCTATACCGACTCGTCTTACAGAAGATCTCAGACACAAACTGTATATTAACATTTATCACCTGATTCACTCTGTAACCCACCAACTCAACTTAACGCTTTATTTTACATGTCCCTTAATTTTATACTAAGTAGTAATTTGCAGGTATTTAATGGTTCATTTTAGGACATTTTACAGAGAGAAAAATCTAACAAGGGTGAAGTTGGTTTAGTCAGTAAATGCCCACTTACACAAAAACTAAAACTAGACGCTGGAAACTGAGTATTTTCTGAAGAGTCGCCCCCTTTTCTAAAAAATGTCCTAAAATTTTACCATTAAATACCTGTAAATGACTCCAGTTTCAGGACATTTGTATGAAATTAAAGGAGCTGTAAAATAAAGCGTTACCTGTCTGTCTTATCTTTGATATTTAACTCTTAAAGGAACAAATGACTTTTCTCTCAGATATATATAAATATGCAGTGGTCATAGTGTTTTTTAGTGTATTACTCTGCCTGAGAGGTAAAACTCAGGGCAGCAGAGAGGAACGCTGCCACCAGGTGGCAGTGAATCAAAATGTTTCATAATATCTTGTTTTTCATTTATCTGTTTATGAATCTTTATGGAGTCCTGAGAGTGCCAACACAAGCATTACAATGTTTAATTACTCTATTATTAATCAATGAATACATGAAAAAATCTGTTATAAATTACTCAGTGCTTTGAAAAACAAAGTTTAAAAAAGTGAATATTTGACAATAATTTCCTGTAAAATCAAATAAATCGTAAAATGTAATTGATAAATTAGTTAAATAAGTTAAACTAATTAATTGATAATTATTCAAAAGAATTTAAAATATTAACCTTACGTCACTTTTTAATATGTGTCTCTCAGTCATATTCCATCCCATAATTTATCATCCGTTTTAACCTAAAAATGACGGCAGCTGAGCTGTGATTGGCTGAAGTCAGCTGGAAGATGATACGTAGACACAACTCATAATAAAATACACATAAAGTAATAAAAAATGTAATGTAATGTAACAATGTGTCTATAATGTAATAATATAATTCTGCATAATATAAATGGCGTGTAATGTATTAAGTGTGTATAATGTAATATATTTAATAAAACATTTATAAAACTGATAATGTAATAATTTATCTATAATATTATAAAAATGGTTAAAAACTTCATGCATTATTATAAAAACTGTAATAACTCAGCACAAATAACAAATTAAAATCTAATGCTGTCAGGTTCAGTCTGCATTTGATATATTTCACCATCACTTATATTTACACGTATAGAGTTCAAATGAAAACCACATACAACGATCGCAGATTGTTACTTTTTGTGTGTTTTGTCTGATAAGCTGTTTATATTTTTAACTTTATTTCAGAATGTGAATGTTTGTGTTTATTGAGCTCAGCTGGTCCCATGAAGCACACGTTAACATCATGTTAGAATTATACACAGGTTTGTGTTTATTAATATAATTTGCATTGAAATATGACAGAAAATGTGTTCTGACATTTAAAAATAAATGTAAAAGTTATTTTTATTTCACATAATTTTTTATTGAATTTGTCGGTATTAATCCTCCGTACAGATGTTTTAAACTGAGGTTTTTTACTCCTGGTTCCGGAAACTGATGTCTGGACTTAAAATATAAATGATGGACAGAAGGATGGAGGTCAGAGTCCAGCTGTGACATTAAAGTCACGGACAGAAATAAAGATTGTCCTCTGGGCTCCTTTTGTTTTAACACGTTTCACTGCGAATGAGTCTGACAGGGAGGAGGAGGAGGAGGAGGGGGAGTTAAAGAGGAAGAAGAGGAGGAGTGGAGTCAGAATGAGTTTGACAGGGGAGAGAGAGAGAGAGAGGAGGGGGAATTAAAGAGGAGGAAGAGGAGGAGTGGAGTCAGTCAGTCGTTCGGTTGGTCGGAGCTCAGATGGAGGTTTTTCCTCCCGCTGAGGAGAATCTGACGGCATGACGACGACTTCCTGAGAGAGAGAGAGAGAGAGAGAGAGAGAGAGAGAGAGAGAGAGAGAGAGAGAGAGAGAGAGAGAGAACACACATCCTCCGTTCAGTTTCCACGGTGACGGCATCCCTCCATCCTCCTCCATCCTCCTCCATCATCTCCGTCCTGCTGCTGTCGGCTCGTCGGCGTCGTCAGGATGGGAGATAAAGGAACCAGGTGAGATTCAACGATGCGTCTGTTCGCTGCTCAGATACAGAACGGCCTCCGGTTCTGCAGAGAACCTTTATTCACGGTGTATGTGTGTGTGTGTGTGTGTATGTGTATGTGTGAGTGCGTGCATGCGTGTGTGTGTGCGTGCATGCGTGCGTGTGTGTGTGTGCGTGTGTATGTGTGTGTACCAGATATTCCTCATGTTATGGGGACTCGCCTCCCTTATGGGGACAAAAAGCAAAAGTCCCCTTAATGTAAATCACTGATTCTAGGATGAAGACCTGGTTTAAAGTTCAGGTTAGTTTAGGGTTATATTAAGGTTAGTTTAGGGTTTTGTCAAGGTTAGTTTAGGGTTATATTAAGGTTAGTTTAGGGTTATGTTAAGATTAGTTTAGGGTTACGTTAAGGTTAGTTTAGGGTTATATTAAGGTTAGTTTAGGGTTATGTTAAGGTTAGTTTAGGGTTACGTTAAGGTTAGTTTAGGGTTATATTAAGGTTAGTTTAGGGTTATGTTAAGGTTAGTTTAGGGTTATATTAAGGTTAGTTTAGGGTTACGTTAAGGTTAGTTTAGGGTTTTGTCAAGGTGAGTTTAGGGTTATGTTAAGGTTATGTTAAGGTTAGTTTAGGGTTACGTTGAGGTTAGTTTAGGGTTATGTTAAGGTTAGTTTAGGGTTATGTTAGGGTTATGTTAAGGTTATGTTAGGGTTATGTTAAGGTTAGTTTAGGGTTATGTTAAGGTTAGTTTAGGGTTATGTTAGGGTTATGTTAAGGTTATGTTAGGGTTATGTTAAGGTTAGTTTAGGGTTATGTTAAGGTTAGTTTAGGGTTATGTTAAGGTTAGTTTAGGGTTATGTTAGGGTTATGTTAAGGTTAGTTTAGGGTTATGTTAAGGTTAGTTTAGGGTTATGTTAGGGTTATGTTAAGGTTAGTTTAGGGTTATGTTAAGGTTAGTTTAGGGTTATGTTAGGGTTAGTTTAGGGTTATGTTAAGGTTAGTTTAGGGTTATGTTAAGGTTAGTTTAGGGTTATGTTAGGGTTATGTTAAGGTTAGTTTAGGGTCATGTTAAGGTTAGTTTAGGGTTATGTTAAGGTTAGTTTAGGGTTATGTTAAGGTTAGTTTAGGGTTATGTTAGGGTTATGTTAAGGTTAGTTTAGGGTCATGTTAAGGTTAGTTTGGGGTTATGTTAGGGTTATGTTAAGGTTAGTTTAGGGTCATGTTAAGGTTAGTTTAGGTTTATGTTAAGGTTAGTTTAGGGTTATGTTAAGGTTAGGGTAAGTAATGTAAGTTAAATGATGAAAACATGACTGTGTGTGTGTGAGAGACACTAAACAAGCCAACAAACAAGCAAAACTAAAAGTTTTGCTTGTTTGTTGGCTTTTTAGCCTTTATTTTGACAGTCCAGATAGACAGGAAGCTTGGAGACAGAGGTGGGGGGGGTGGGGTGGGGGGGGGAAACCTGTGAAGATGTTTGTGCCTCAGATCAGATCAGATGTTGTCGTTTGTTGTCAGGTTGTTTTATTCTGGCAGACAGGAAACAAACTAAATGTAATGAAATCAAAGTGTAAACATCCAGAAGGATGGGATGTGAATATTCTGAGTCACCGAGCGTCTGGAACAAACTGTTTGTTTTCTATGAACTGACGTCTGTAGAAACTGAGCAGCGGCTGATAGAAACGTGACTGTTTGGTTTATTTTCTCTGAGAGGTTTGATGATGATTTGATGAGCAGCTGAAGTTACAGCTGGAACATGTTTCTCCAGGCTGAACATAAACAAGCTCTTCCCCAAATAAACCTCCAGATCTGTGCTTTGATCATGTGACTCCAGAGCGACACGTAGCAGCGTCTCTA
Organism: Thunnus thynnus; assembly: GCF_963924715.1. Taxonomy (NCBI): domain Eukaryota; kingdom Metazoa; phylum Chordata; class Actinopteri; order Scombriformes; family Scombridae; genus Thunnus; species Thunnus thynnus. Next base: position 35,163,372 of record NC_089523.1, on the reverse strand, counting down.
TCAGCAGGACGACATCATCACACATCACTGTTAATCAATAATGATGATTGATGATGTGACGGCGCTGTGGTTCGGCTCTGGTTGGGTTTGTTGATCAGTTTGTTAATGTCAGAGAAACATGTGGTAGGTAAAAGTTACTACTTCCTTAAAGTTAGACCACATTCGTCGTCATGGCAACAATAATAACATCTGGGCGACTGACATCATGACGTCAGCGTGTTCAGTTTAAAGCTCCGCCTCCTGACAGGAAACGTCCTGCATCGACCAATCAGCTTGTTTGGTTTTTATTCGCAGTTTCAGTTTGTGCTTTAAAAACCTGAGCAGGAAACCTAAATAATGACGAACATCAGATCTGTGTGGAGCGATGATGAGGAGACTGTAACCTTCCTCACATCAACACATGAAACTAACAGAAACGTCGTATCTCCGTCATGTTTTCCATCGTCTGAGCTTCGCCTGTCGCTCCTTTAACGACGTCATCTCGTTGTTTCTTCTTCTTCTTCTGCGACGGTTTATCTGCTGATATTCACACGACGGCAGCGGATGAAGCAAAACGCTGCATTTGACAATTGATTCAGTTAAAATATGAGCTGCATTTGGAGGGAAACGTTCACTCTGCTGGACTGTAGTTCCCGCATCACGCCACCAGGACGCCACCAGGACGCCACCAGGACGCCACCAGGACGCCGGATCGTTACGTCCATTAATCGTTTCCAGATGAATCCAAATTCTTTGTCAATCAGCACAAAAACATTTTGATCCAAATTCATCTGCAGCATCAACATCAACATGCAGCCACATGTGAGCTGACGTCATGTTTGATTGATTGATTGATTATTTTTAATTTTAAACATGTTAAAATAACAAAATAAAATATATCAGCAGCGAAACAAAACAAATAAACAAATAATAATCATTCAATGTTTGAAAAGTGTGTAAGATGAAGAACTTTTCTAGTTCTGCCACTTTTTTATACTTTTTCAATCAAATCAAAGCCAAAAAACATTGAAAACAACACAAGAGGATAAATAACTCGCATAGAAACAACAAACAAACAAAAACAACACAAGTCAAACAGACAAACTACCAAATCATATTATTGCACCAGTCCGTTCAATCTTATTTCTAACAGTCGTTCTATAGATTTACTCTCTTTGTTTAACATCTGAAATCATATTTACGTTCCGTCATTGTTGGACGCTGTTTGTTAACTGAACCAGGTCCTGAAATGTTCCTGCATTTAGTTTGATGAAGAGTTTGTAGGTTTGTTGTTTCTCTCTGACGGTTTTAAACCCTGTTGAAGGATGAAGTCTGGATCTGTGTTTGTGTTCACACAGTGAAAGAAGAAAGTTTAGTTTGAGTTTATTTGAATCAAAGCAACTCTTCAGTTCCTGTTCCGCATCGTTTACACCTTTAACACCGATTCGGTCTGCTGGAAATCACACTAAACAAACCTAATCTCTGCTGGGATCACGTTCACAGTGCTCTGATAGGTCAGAGGTCAGAGGTCAGAGGTCACGTCGTGTCTTGAGTTTCAAGCCTTTTTTGCTCAGCATCAAGTTTCCTTCAGAACGTTTCCATTGTTGCAGTTTAGTTTTATATAAATGTGTTGAAAGAACAGCAGTTAAAACGTCCTTATAAGGTATTAAAGTGTTCAACTTCCTGAATGTGGTCTCTGTCCTGCTGTAACAGGAAGTTCATCCAAACCCGAGTCTGCTTCATCCGTCACTGTCTGCCGCTCATCAGAGTCCAGCCTGCGTTCATTTAATTAATAATGATCGTTATAATACCGACTAAATATTAAACAGTCGGTCGTATCGTCATGCTTTCATACTGCGACAGGTTTGATGGTGAAACAGGTTTTTTAAATGTAACATGTTGAACCTGATTACAGCTGAACGAAGGATCGAAACCGGATCAGAGACCTGATGTGAGTCCAGAATCCGGACTCGACTCGATCAGCGGCGTGTTCATGATGGAAAAATGATCAAATCGAGTGAAACGTGGGAGCTGAACAGGAAGAAGAGAAACAGCTGCAGGAAAACGTCACACAACAAAACTGACAGTTTGATGACATCATTTCCTGTTAACACGAGTAATAAACAAAGAACTGTAACGAATGAAGATCAGTTCATACTGTGGTGACTAATAATCATCAATAAGTCGTTAATTAAAGATAACTAAAGAAAGCTAACAGGCGGTTTGATTTCATCTGAGCTCAAACTTCTCTTCCAGTTATTTTCTGCATTTCATTTATTTTTATGTTATAAAACGTCGCCTCACTGTTGTGTTCAGTCGTCATCTCGTGGTTTCGTGGCTCAGTTCGACCTGCTGACACTCAAATAAAGACGTTTGGAACTTTTAGTTTAACTTTAGTTGAGTTGTTGTGGTTCCACAGTGAACCTCATTCAGACACAGAACATGGATATTTGTCCTGTGTGGTTGTGTGTTTTCAGGCTGAATGAGCTCAGTGTTGCTGTCAGCAGAATATTAATGAGCTCAGTGTGATCGGTCCGACATACAGAGCAGCTGAAGACGGTTTCTCTGCACGTCTTTAAAGAGACAAAAACATCCAAACGCTTTTCTGTCCTGACGCACAAAACCTCCGTCAAGAAGTTCAGCTGTCGATGAGGACGAATGTCCAGCGAGTTCATGAAGACGTTTGTGTGTCTGCAGCTCAAAATCAATGTTTTTATGCTTCTTATTGGCTAAAAACAGACTATCAGGCTGTAACCACCTCATGTTTTAGATTGGTCATATTTATTATAAAGTTTTTACAGCCAGTAGGTTTGGAGTAAAGTTGTTTCTGTTATAATGTGTTTGTGTATTTTATGATCACATATCTGATGAATTCTGATATATACACATGTTTTTGTGTTTGTGGTTAAACGAAGGTTAGAGAAACCTCATGAAGACGAGCAGAGAGGAAACAGACAGCTGATGATGATCACATCAACACGCCCTTTATGTGTTTATTTCTTTGGGAAATTTCTCTTATTTCCTTAATTGCTTAATATCTGTATTTACTTAACGAACCAGATTAGAGAGTTTGTTTCCTGGAGCTTCATCAGCTGTTCATGAGTGTTTCTGACTCAAACTAAATACAAACGAACCTTTGAAAACAAGAGCTATATTAATTAATGAATAAAAACTAAATGATAAAGTGAAAGATGGATGAGAAACCAGATAATAATATAATAACTACTGAATGTCCTTATATCAGCTTGTAACTACATTTATAAACTAAATCTGTCACATTTGGCGGCTCTAACTGAGAGTTTAGTTTATTACTTTTGATTGGACAGATTTACACGTAAAGTCTTTATTGGCTCAAACACTCCTGAAGCTTTAACGATGTAACCTGATTTATAAACTGCTGCGACTCAGTTCAGCTGTAAAAAACTGATCCAACATTTCCTCATTTCAATCTAAACTCACTTTGGATCCTTTTTAAATCCAAACAGGGGATTTAACAAGCTGCACTACGTAACCGTAAATGTGTCATCTGATCTGTAAAAATACTGCCTGAGACTCATCCGTGACTCTGGTGGAATAAAATCAAGTCGAGGTTAAAAGTTTAGCTCAGAAACTCCCATCCTGTGCAGAGTGACGTCTGTACTTCCAACAACAATACCAGGAAACACAAAAAGCTTCTATTGTTGAATGTGTAGAAAACCCTCCGTGTTGTGCTCGGGTGTCGGTTTGAATCTCTTTGCTGTAGTTTTGTTGTCAGGGGAGTCTTCAAGCAGCGAGCTGACACAACAATCAGATATTGATCAGTCAGTTAGTGTCAGAGCGTCCTGATCGATCAGATGAAGAGAGTCTGAACAGAGAAGCTCTGCAGACTTCATTTATTGACGTGACAACGTTGCTTTAACATTTTCAAGAAGGAACAAATGAAAGTGTGAATATTCAGGATTTTATTACAGCAACCAGAGAACATTTAGTAAACGTTCTGCTGATGTTTGAAGGGAATATAAATGATTTCTGGGAATGTTACAGGAGAGAAAGTGTTCAATATTTACATTACAAGAGACTCAAATTTTAAGCTCATAAAATATGTGAATTTCTCACATGTGAAATGATGTTGGTCCAGTGGAAACCAGGTATCTCCAGATGTATTGATCTGTACTTTTTCAAATCAATGTAAGCATCAAGTGTTCTTTATGAATGGAGATGGAGGAACTATATTAGATTATCTGAACAATGCAGCATCACAATTATTACATTATCATTAAAAGTTTATGTTTTTGTGGCAGTGACAGAATGTGATCAATGTGATTTTTAAGTAAAAATTCCAAACAATATCTTGTTTAAGGTTCTCAAATGTGAATATTTGCTATTTTTGCTCGTCTTAACATTTTAGTAAACTGAGTATTTTGTGGTTTTGGACTGCTGGTCGGCCGACATCACTTGGGCCATTTTTACTGTTTTCTGAAGTTTTACAGGCGAAATGATTACTTGAGAAAATTTGATTTATTTGGGAGTTAAAGGACATATCCTGATCAAAGATAACTCCCAGATATCTTACGGTGGTGCTGGAGGCCAGGGTAATGCCATCCAGAGTAGCTTTATCATTAGATAATGTGTTTCTAAGGTGTTTAGGGCCAAACACAATAACTTCAGTTTTATCTGAGTTTAGTAGCAGAAAATTGCAGGTCATCCAGGTCTTTATGTCGTTAAGGCATGTTTGGAGTTTGTTTAACTGATTGGGTTCATCAGGCTTCATTGATAAATATAATTGGGTGTCATCTGCATAACAATTGTTTCCTAATAATATTACCTAAAGGAAGCATATATAAGGTGAACAGAATTGGTCCAAGTACAGAACCTTGTGGAACTCCGTGTCTAACTTTTGCCTTCATGGAGGATTCATCATTCACATGTACAAACTGAAATCGGTCTGATAAATAAGACTTAAACCAGCTTAATGCAGTTCCTTTAATGCCAATTAAATGTTCCAGTCTCTGCAAAAGGATTTGATGGTCGATTGTGTCGAATGCAGCACTAAGATCTAACAGGACAAGTATAGAGACAAATCCTTTGTCCGATGCAGTTAGGAGGTCATTAGTGACTTTCACCAGTGCTGTCTCTGTGCTATGATGCCTCTAAATCCTGACTGAAAATCCTCAAATAAACTATTGTTATGTAGAAAGTCACATAACTGATTAGAGACTGCTTTCTCAAGGATCTTAGAGAGAAATGGAAGGTTAGATATAGGTCTATAATTGGCTAAAACACCTGAATCAAGAGTAGGCTTCTTAAGAAGAGGTTTAATTACAGCTACTTTAAAGGACTGTGGTACATAGCCTGTTACTAAAGACAGATTGATCATATCTAGTAAAGAAGTGCTCACTAAGGGTAAGACTTCCTTAAGCAGCCTAGTTGGGATGGGATCTAAGAGACAGGTTGATGGTTTAGCTGAACAAATCATTGAAGTTAGTTCAGACAAGTCTACTGGAGAAAAACAGTCCAAATATATGTCAGGATTTACTGCCGTTACCAAGGTTCCTGTGTTTGGGGAGAGAACGGTGCCTGTTGAGGGCAGGAGGTGGTTAATTTTGTCTCTAATAGTTAGAATTTTATCATTAAAGAAGCTCATAAAGTCATTACTACTGAGAGCTATAGGAATACATGGATCAGTAGAGTTATGACTCTTTGTCAGCCAAAGTGCTGAAAAGGAACCTAGGGCAGTTTTTATTCTCTTCTATTAATGCTGAGTAATAGGCGGCTCTGGCATTACAGAGGGCCTTCCTATATGTTTTAACACTATCTTGCCAGACTAAGCAAGATTCTTCTACTTTGGTGGAACGCCAAATCCTTTCCAATTTTCATGATGTTTGCTTTAATTTGCGGGTTTGGGAGTTAAACCATGGAGCTAACCTCTTATGTTTTATTATCTTCTTTTTTAAGGGGGCGATGGAGTCGCGTGTTTGTCTTAGTGAGCCTGCAGCACTATCAATAAGATTATCAATTTGGGAGGAACTGAAGTTAACATAAGAGTCCTCTGTAGTATTGAGACATGGCAGTGAATTCAGTACTGATGGAATTGCTTCCTTAAATTTATCTACAACACTATCAGATAGACATCTAGTGAAGACATTTTTGTCTAATGGTGTGTAATCCAGTAATAGGAATTCAAAAGTTATTAAAAAATGATCTGATAAAATAGGATTTTGTGGAAAAACTATTAAATGTTCAATTTCGATGCCATAAGTCAGAACAAGGTGGAGGGTGTGGTTCAGACAGTGAGTGGGATTATTTACACACTGAGAGAAGCCAGTTGAGTCTAATAATGAGATAAATGCAGTACTGAGACTGTCACTATCAACGTCCACATGAATATTAAATCACCTACTATAATTACTTTATCTGTACTAAGGACTAAGTTTGATAAAAACTCTGAGAATTCAGATAAGAGTTCAGAGTACGGACCAGGAGGACGGTTCACTAGAACACATAGAACTGGCTGTAAAGTTTTCCAGGTTGGCTGAGAGACTAAGATCAAGACTTTCTAATGAGTTATAATGAAGTTCAGGTCTAGAGTTGATAATGAGGCTGCGACTCCTCCTCCTCGGCCAGTGTCTGGAGGAATGTGAGTATTAATATGACTGGGAGGACTGGATTCATTTAGACTGACATGTTCTTCATGACACAGCCAGGTTTCAGTGAGACAATCAATCAATATGATGATCTGAGATTAGATTGTTTATTAATATGACTTTAAGTGATAGTGATGTAATGTTTAAGATACCTGATTGAATTCTCCTATTTTGTTGTACTATTGCAGTGCTGGTGTTAAGTTTTATTAGATTGTTATGAATGACTCTACTTTTGTTTACTTTAGATTTAACTGATTTAAGTGGTTGGGGGACAGACACAGTCTCTATGTGGTTTTGGGGACAGACACAGTCTCTATGTGGTTTTGGGGACAGACGCTATCTCTATGTGGTTTTGGGGACAGACGCGGTCTCTATGTGGTTTTGGGGACAGACACAGTCTCTATGTGGTTTTGGGACAGACACAGTCTCTATGTGGTTTTGGGGACAGACACAGTCTCTATGTGGTTTTGGGGACAGACACGGTCTTTATGTGGTTTTGGGGACAGACACGGTCTCTATGTGGTTTTGGGGACAGACGCGGTCTCTGTGGTTTTGGGGACAGACACAGTCTCTATGTGGTTTTGGGACAGACACAGTCTCTATGTGGTTTTGGGGACAGACGCTATCTCTATGTGGTTTTGGGGACAGACGCGGTCTCTATGTGGTTTTGGGACAGACACAGTCTCTATGTGGTTTTGGGGACAGACACAGTCTCTATGTGGTTTTGGGGACAGACACAGTCTCTATGTGGTTTTGGGGACAGACACGGTCTTTATGTGGTTTTGGGGACGAACGCGGTCTCTATGTGGTTTTGGGGACAGACGCGGTCTCTGTGGTTTTGGGGACAGACACAGTCTCTATGTGGTTTTGGGACAGACACAGTCTCTATGTGGTTTTGGGGACAGACACGGTCTCTATGTGGTTTTGGGACAGACGCGGTCTCTATGTGGTTTTGGGGACAGACGCGGTCTCTATGTGGTTTTGGGACAGACACAGTCTCTATGTGGTTTTGGGGACAGACACAGTCTCTATGTGGTATTGGGGACAGACGCGGTCTCTATGTGGTTTTGGGACAGACACGGTCTCTGTGGTTTTGGGGACAGACGCAGTCTCTATGTGGTTTTGGGACAGACACAGTCTCTATGTGGTTTTGGGGACAGACGCGGTCTCTATGTGGTTTTGGGACAGACGCGGTCTCTATGTGGTTTTGGGGACAGACGCAGTCTCTATGTGGTTTTGGGGACAGACGCAGTCTCTATGTGGTTTTGGGACAGACACAGTCTCTATGTGGTTTTGGGGACAGACGCGGTCTCTATGTGGTTTTGGGGACAGACACAGTCTCTATGTGGTTTTGGGGACAGACGTGGTCTCTATGTGGTTTTGGGGACAGACGTGGTCTCTATGTGGTTCTGGGGACAGACGTGGTCTCTATGTGGTTTTGGGGACAGACACGGTCTCTATGTGGTTTTGGGGACAGACACAGTCTCTATGTGGTTTTGGGGACAGACACGGTCTCTATGTGGTTTTGGGGACAGACGTGGTCTCTATGTGGTTTTGGGGACAGACGTGGTCTCTATGTGGTTCTGGGGACAGACGCGGTCTCTATGTGGTTTTGGGTGGGTAACTGCTCTAATGGAAGTGCAGAGAAGCGTGTAGGACTGCAACTCTGCTTCCTGGTCTCAGCTCTGGGTTGTCATGGTTTTGGTCTACTAATAAACTCAGCCATATTTCTAGATATGAGAGCAGCTCCATCCAGAGTGGGATGTATGCCGTCTCTCCTAACCAGACCAGGTCTTCCCCAGAAAGTCTGCCAGTTATCTATGAAGCCCACATCGTTTGCTGGACGCCACCTCGACAGCCAGCGGTTGAATGATGACATGCGGCTATACATGATATCACTGGTCAGATTAGGCAGCGGTCCGGAGAAAACTACAGAGTCCCACATTGTCTTCGCATATGTTCAGACCGACTCAACATTGATTCTAGTGACCTCTGATTGGTGTAATCGGGAGTCGTTCCCGCTGATGTGAATAACAATCGTCTCATATTTACGTTTATCCTTAATCAGCAGTTTTAAATTAGATTCAGTGTCAACATTTCACTACTATTAAAATGTAGAGATGTTTGATCATCAGTATATCATCTCTCTGCTGCTGCTGTTCTATCTGAATGAATCTTTAATCATGTTTACAGTCTTCCTCTCAGTCGCAGCATCTCCTCCATCAGAGTCCTCTTAGTGAAGCTTCCACTATCTTTGTCTTTTCTCACAAAAAGGTCTGAAAAAACTAGATTATTGGGAGCTGCAACCAAGGATTATTTTTAGTTTTTAATGTTTACTTTTTTAAATGTATTTGGTCTGTAAAATATCAGAAAATGGTGTTTCAGAGAGTCCTCAGATGTCCAAAACCAAAAGATATTCAGTTTACAATAAAGCAGAAAATCTGAGATACTGGGTGTTTGGAGTTTGAGTTCATCATGTCTTAAAGTGACTGAAATGCACATTAAGTCTGGTTTAATTGTCACAGAGTCGTTGCACAGTTGATGGTTTATGTTTATTTGCAGCAGCTCAGTTTGATTTGGGATTTCAGATTGCAGAGCTGCTCTGTGTTCAAATTTAATTGGCCTAATTGCAGAGATGATGGTGAGTAGGTAATCGCATGCTGAGCAGGCTCCCAGGAGTCCTGGTGGTTTCCAGTAAAACGGCGTCCTGATGCTGCTGATTGATGAAGGTCCATCCAGGAGGAAGCTGAAAGCTAATGGAGCCGCAGCAGCTAATTTATGACAACATTAACACAGAGAGGAGGAGGATGTTAATAACGTCAGGCAGCACTAAACACGGCCAGAACGACAGGAAGCTGCTGCTGATGGTGATGGTGATGGTGATGATAGTAATGACTGACAGCAGATCTTCCTCAGAGAACATCTGAACCAAATGTTTGAGCTTGTTTATGTTTAGCTTTGTGAGGACTTCGAGTTTTGTCTTTAAGTGAAGACATTTTAGAAAATGAGGATATTTTCTGTTCAGTGAGGACAGTTTCAGAAAGTTGAGACAGTTTTGGAAAATGAAAAAAGTGAAAAAGTAAATGTACATTTGTGGAAAATTACATTTTGAAAAAGCAAGAACATTCTTGGAAAATGACGACATTTGTAAAAGGGAGGATTTTTTAAAAAAAGGTGACAAAATCTTCGGAAGTTACAACATTTTAGAAGAATTAGAAATCTTAAAGTGAGGACATTTGGACATTTTTGGAAAGCAAAAACATTTAGTAAAAGTGGGGATTATCCACCATTAGCATGGACAATTATTAGAAAGTAACAAATTATTAAGGAAATGGAAACATTTTCTGTTAAGTGAGGACCTTTCTGGATACTGGGACAGTTTTGGAAAGTGAAAAAAGCAAAGACACTTTTTAAAGAACGCAGACACTTTTTTTGTGAAAAGTAAGGATATTCTTGGAAAGTGTTGATGTGAAACATCATTTTTGACAAATTAAAAATGATTTAAAGGGAAGATCTATCTACTAAAGGAAGACATATCTCTTGAACTGTTCATCGGATCAGCTGAACACTCGGCGGCTGGTAGCGATACTCGGTATCGCTGGAGAACGAGAGCGCCGTTGGACACGCATCATCATGATCCATATCAATAAACTTAAACTGAGTAAACAAACAGCAGTAGGACTTCTGGGCTCATGAGAGAGGAGGGGTGACATCTCTCTCGGTTTGATGACATTTAAAGTTTGGCTTTGTTTTGGTTTCCTGAGGAGAGAGAGAGAGAGAGGGGGCGAGCGAGCTGAGAGAGGCTGTTAATGACAGAAATACGACGTTATTTCTGATTGTTCCATGATGGCGCCATCGTGGACAATGATTTCTATGATGTGAGGACATTTTTATAAAATTACAACATTTTTGCAAAGCAAAGACTGTTTTTGGAAACATGTTTTGACAACATGTCAAATGTGCCGGAATAAAGATAAACTTCAATAATGGAAGAATAAAACACAGTAAAACTGTCAAACTGCTGCTGTGATGTAACAACATACAGGACTCACATCTGGAAATAAGGAGAAAATAAATATCAGCGTTTACTCTTTAAAGGCTGAAACTGAAACTAAAACCCTTAAAAACCAGAGAGGAGACAGACATGTTTATCTGTCTGATCCCTGTTCAACAAACTCAGTTACATAAAAGATCAACTCAGACGCTGTTTCACCGACTGCTGCTCTGTGTTTGTGTTTTTTCAGAGTGTTTAAGAAAGCCAGTCCCAATGGAAAGGTCAGTCCTCCTCTTCTTCTTCTTCATGTTCTGAAGGGTTCATTCTGGCTCTTCCATGAGTCTGTGAAAACCAGAAAAACTGTAAAGAGTGTTTTTAGTAAAACAAGTAATGTTGAGCGGATTCTGATTCGTCCCTCAGCTCACCGTCTATCTGGGGAAGAGAGACTTCGTGGACCACGTGGACCTGGTGGAGCCTGTCGGTGAGATCAGTTTAATATATATTTTTTAAGGTTGTTTTTAAACAATAGTCAGAAAATATTAAATAACTCAAAGTGCTGAAAACGAAGCTAAAACCTTAATCAGCTGGTGGTCAGTCTGCCCCCTGCTGGTGAGACCAGGTCCTGAGGCGTCACTGTCGAGCTTTACACAGATGTTAGTTTGGAGTTTGGTTCATTTTTGGTAGAAAGACTGATGAAAACTAAAAAGCATCTTTTCTGTTCGCAGCTTGTTGACTTTCTGACTTTTCCTCCTGCAGACGGCGTCGTCCTGATCGACCCGGAATACCTGAAGGAGAGGAAAGGTGAGAAAACTGATTCCTCTCGAGCGTTTTCACAGTCATACATGTCATTTAAAAAGGAATCCAAATAATTTGTCACTTTTGTCCAAAATTGCAGTTTTGACATATTCCAGTGTGGTTTCAGAGCTCTTCACAGGACTGAATCTGAGACAGTTGAACTGGTTCCAGAAATGTCTCAGCTCCCATTTCCTGTGGTGTCGTCTTTTCACTGTTATGCTGATATTTACCTCTGTGACGTAATAATTACAACAAACAAACTAACTGACCTGAATAACAGATCCTGGAGAACTTTCTCCATCTGAACAAGCGACGACGCGGGTGGAAGATTTGTTATATAATTTGAGATGGCATCTGATTAAATTATAACTCAACCTTGACAAACTAAACATCGCTTAAAAGCACAAAAACTCACGACTGTATTTTTATAAACCATTTTAACAGCTTCTCTTGTTGCATGTGACTGCAGGTAGTGTAACTGTCAGGTTGAGTAGCAGGAATGGACGCAATTGCAGAGACCAGCATGCAGAGATTGCAGGGTAGAAGAAAACCTTTAATCCTGAGGTGGTTAGGACAGGACAGGGCAAAACAGAACAAGCTGAACAAAACAAATGATCCAACAAAGACTCAACTCAAACCAGACCTTAAATACAGACTAAACTAATCAGGGAATGGGGAACAGGTGATGAGACACAAGGGCAGGCTGGGAGTGATTGGCTGAAGAAACACAGCAACAAAACCAAAACCCCAAAAAACACAAAACTCTAAATACAACCCACACCAACCCGTCCAAGAACCACCATGAACCCAAACCCAAGAACACAACACGCCAGGCCAAACAACAAAAGGCGGTTCAAACCCACCACCCAAATACATCAAGAAAACCCACATGACCAGAAGGACTAAACAGAAACCAGGAAACCCCAAAGAACACAAAAACCACAAAAAGACCAAAAAACACACAAAGTCCAGGCAGGATGTGACAGTAACTCTTTATGGGCCTGAAAATGTAAAAAAAAAAAAAAAAAAAAATTCAGATCAAAAAGCAACCGCTGGAAAATTAAAATAAACTGAATTTTGTTGGCAGAAGTGTGTTTTTCTACTTTTGTGCCCTGTTGATCAGCTCTAAGCCCCCCAGGTTAGTCTGTTAAAGATCCTTCTTGTCTTCATTAGAGTTGAGAATGTGCGCCTCACTTACAACTTTAAAAACAAAACTTAAAACTCACATTTTAAAATAGTTTTCACCTGGAAATGTTTACTATATTTTAACTCCACCTACAGTATCAATGCTCCTATTATTCACTATTTTATTTGTTTTTAAATCTCTTTTATAGATTTTAATGTTCCCATTTCTCACATCTGTCTTGCATATTTTTGTATTAAACGTGTTAATCAAGTTTTATTATTATTGTTTTCATTATTCACTTGTGGAGTCCCTCAGGGAAGTATCCTGGGGCCTTTGTTCTTTCTGTTAAACATTATAAAGATTCAAAGACGCACTAAAACATTTAGGTAAATCCTCTTGTTCTCTTTCTTCTCCAGAGTCAGATGAGTAGATGGATATTAGTTTCATCTCTGTGTGTCCAGTACTGAGCTAGGTCCAGGGCGTGGTTAGCCTAGCTTAGCATAAAGACTGGAAGCAGAGGGAAACTGGCTCCATCAAAGTGTTTTTATGTTAATTAGACTCTAACAGGATTGACGGTGGGTTTTTTCCCCCTCAGTGTTTGTGACTCTGACCTGTGCGTTCCGTTATGGCCGTGAGGATCTGGACGTTCTGGGTTTGACGTTTCGGAAAGACCTGTTTGTGGCGAACGTCCAGGCGTTTCCTCCACTGCCTGAAGAGAAGAAGAGTCTGACTCGTCTCCAGGAACGTCTGATTAAAAAACTGGGAGAACATGCCTACCCGTTCACCTTCGAGGTACTGAAGCAACAGAGCTTCATCCAGATCATCCTGCAGAGCGGGAGTCATGTTTTATTGATACCAGCATTGATGCGATACCCGATACTTTGCCTGCAGATAATTTTATTATTATTAACTGGATAAGTCCCACTGTGGTCGGAAAATTCTTCCAGGTTACAGAAAATGCAAACCAGGTGAAGGATTAAATGATGTTCGTTATCAGGAGGAAGTTTACAGATGTGAAGTTTTTCTCTTGTAAAACTAAACCAGTGGATGATTTCGTACCAAATGGAGCAAAGAGTAAGCTAGACTGAAACAGCTAACAACATGCTAACAGTAACTCTAGACTGGTACATTTGAAGAAGAACAGGGTATTGATTGATCATGTGTTTCAGATTCCTCTGAACCTGCCGTGCTCCGTCACCCTGCAGCCGGGCCCCGAGGATACCGGGAAGGTAACCACTCAGCTTTTCATTTTATTCATTTTCCGACTGCGGTTCTCATTAAGTTTCACAGCTGCTTTTCTTTGCAGCTACTCTGAGGCCGGGTGGGTTTAAGTGCCTTCAGCAGCATTTCCATCTTAGCTGATGAAGTATTTAAAGAAATCAACATAAGAAAATGCTGAAGTTACTTTCTTGCTGTCGTGTGTCTTCAGGCCTGCGGTGTCGACTTTGAAGTGAAAGCTTTTTGTGCTGAAAATGTTGAAGAAAAGATCCACAAAAGGTAAAAGCTGCAGTCTGACAGAATAAAGAGATGAATTATGAATGAAATTGTACATTAGCAGCTTCCTGCACAGAGAGGACGGCTGCAGGGGATCATTTCACTCCTGACAGGGAAGAAACTAGTTCAGTCCAAACTAAATAAAAACATTTCCATGGTCTTAAAATCAGTATCTTCACTAAAAAATAAATAAATCCTCCTTAAATATGCTATTTTAGAAAGACAGTAATAGTTATTGGCAGCAGCATCAGTGTGTGTCTTTGTTTCAGGAATTCGGTGCGTCTGGTGATCAGAAAGGTGCAGTACGCTCCAGAGAAGCCCGGTCCTCAGCCGACAGCAGAAACCACCCGACAGTTCCTGATGTCGGACAAACCTCTGCACCTGGAGGCCTCTCTGGACAAGGAGGTAACGCCTGAGTGCTGCGTACATTTACAGTCTAACAGCTTAGTGCAGAAACCCTGTGAACAAACACTGCGACCAGAGGAAGCAAACAGACTAAAAGCAAGCAAGCAAAACTTTATTTCTACAGCACTTAACAGGAAGAAAGAAGGGAAAAAGGCAGATTTCTTGAGGCAACAAGGTGTTTTGTGGTGTGAAGAGTTAAAATCATGGATGACTTTTACCAGATGTTTGGTTTGAGAGGTGTTGCTGTTGCAGGACTGAACTTAGGTTTTAAAGTTAAGGTTTGAATCAGAATTAATCTGTTTTTAAAGACTTAAACATGCAAATTAAATCTGAGTAATTTAAAAAAAAAAAAGTATTAATCTGCCAATTATTTTCTGGATTAGTCAGTGAATTATTTGGTCTATAAAACCTCAAATGACTGAAAAATGCAGATGTTTTGTTCAACCAACAAAGCCCAAAGATATTTAGTTTAGTATATTTTTTTTATTCGCTCTGTATTCTCTGTTGCTGAATTATTCACTCACTGATGGTCTACTTTAATTAGAAACGAGTATATTGTTGTTGGAAACATGATGGGGAGTAATGAGGTAATGACCACTAGAAGTGATCTTATTATATTCCTCATTTTGTGAAATCATATTGTGTTTTTTGAGGCCTGGCAGCATGTTTAGGTTGTTGGGAGTTTCTGCACTACAGGACATAAATATACCGTCCTTCCTGTCAGAGAAAAACACTTCAATGTTAAGTAGCAGGAACGGACCCAAAGCAGAGACCGACGAACAAATGATCCAACAAAGACTGGACAGAAAAACCAGGACTTAAATACAAACTAAACTAATGAGGAACAGGTGAGAAGACACTGGGCAGGCTGGGAGCTGATAGACTGGGGAGACGAGGGCTAACGAGGACGAATGCAGGGCAGGTGTGAGGAGGAGGAACATGAACACACAGTAACAGAAAACCAAAACCCAGAAAACACAACACTCTAAATCACAACCCAGCATAAATCAAACCATCCCAGAATTACATGAACTTAAGCACACAACACTATAAGCTAAACCCACCACCCAGACCATAACAAGCAAAACTATACGACAACAGAGGGGTGACTACGAAGCGAGATTAATGGGTTAGCGAGGTATGTTTAGCCTGCAGGGTTTTCAATGTCACGAAGGTGTCTCTCTTTTAACCTGCTACATCACCATGGTAACTCTCCGTTAACCTGCTACATCACCATGGTAACTCTCCGTTAACCTGCTACATCACCATGGTAACTCTCTGTTAACCTGGCTACATCACCATGGTAACTCTCTGTTAACCCGCTACATCACCATGGTAACTCTCTGTTAACCCGCTACATCACCATGGTAACTCTCTGTTAACCCGCTACATCACCATGGTAACTCTCCGTTAACCCGCTACATCACCATGGTAACTCTCTGTTAACCTGCTACATCACCATGGTAACTCTCTGTTAACCTGCTACATTGTGGCAATAAAAAGCGCCGTCCTTTCACTAACTACCTGATTTTCTGCAAAGTCCATTTAACACTGCTGGTACTGCAGCTATTAGAAAACCAATTAGAATATTGATTCGTTTTATCATACTTACCATTGATTTGATGTCATATTGTAAATTTGTAATGGTGCGAGAGGTTAGGGTTACTTGTGGGATGGGATTTTGTTACAATATATCAAATTGTATTTCAAATAAAAAAAAACAAACAAAAAAAACTAATAAAGAAATATTTTGAACAAATCAAAAAGATGAATCTGTGCTCCCCATGCACAGCCAGTATTTTCAGTCAGGTGCTGGTCGGTCGCAGGAACATATAAGGTGAAAATCAAAATTAACCACCGCACACTGTAATGACTTTACTGTGACTTTATTAAGAGTGAACAACACATTTTGTCTATAGCTTCTTCAGGTTCACTCAGTACTGTATACAGTAGTATGTAATACAGTATAATCTGTTGGTATTCATCTCAGGTAATATTCTATAATATTAACTTCATTTTGATTCAGCCAGAATCTAAAGTGGTTTCCACTGGTCCTTCATTATGGGACAGAGTCAGACCTGAATGCACTTCTTGAGTATAATGTTTAAATTTGCTGCATCAAGTTTAAAGTTTAAGTGCTTTGGATGTGGGAGGCACGGAGAGTGCATTGAGTGGTCAAATAAGTATACAAACTATTTACATAATTAATAAATTAATGAAATAGTTTTTTAATGACTGAATTTACATCAGCAGTTTTCTGTCAGCATTCCTCTCTCACCTTATTTGCAGCAACAGCGTTGCTTTTTGCTGTGATAATGTATTTATATTATTCATATCTCTCTGTTATAATGATCTGTCCCTCCTGACTGAAGCAGCGGCATGTGATTGGTCCATTTTGTGCTGAAAAAGAGTCAAATGACGCGAAATGCCCCTTTCATGGGGACGCGCATAGAGCCTGAAGCAGAAGGCAGTTAACAAAGAAAGTTCATACCCACCGTCGTGATACCACTTATCTCTGATCACGAGTTTAGGGTTTGTTGAGCCAGCTCACACAAAGAAAGCCTGGATATGTTGAACTGGCTTCGTAGTAAAACCCTCAGAAGTGTAACACAAGAAACCCCAAAGAACACAAAGGGTCCAGAAAACAAACCGAAAGTCCATTCGGGACATGACAATCGATCAATACAAGACGCCTGACGCTGATTAAAGCTCACAGTCAGAACTAAAAAGTCTTGTAACTATTGTTTGGGTGGACTCAGCTGTTAAATATCGATCAGAAAGATTGATGTTTGTATCTGTCTGTCAGATTTACTACCACGGCGAGCCCATCAGCGTCAACGTTCACGTCACCAACAACACCAACAAGACGGTGAAGAAGATGAAGATCTCAGGTATGAAAACGCCTGGTTTTCTCTGTGTGTTTATTAGTGTAGCAGGTGTGTTATTGATCACTGTGTTGTGTTATTGATCGCTGTGTTGTGTTATTGATCACTGTGTTGTGTTATTGATAACTGTGTTGTGTTATTGATCACTGTGTTGTGTTATTGATCGCTGTGTTGTGTTATTGATCGCTGTGTTGTGTCTCCGCAGTGCGACAGTACGCAGATATCTGCCTGTTCAACACGGCTCAGTACAAATGTCCAGTGGCCACTGAGGAGTCCGAGTGAGTTTAATCTCAGACAGTTTTCTCTGCTTTGACTCAGTGTGATGAGAACAACAAATGACAAACTGATGATGAGACTGAAGTTCAACCTTTCAGTCGCATCACATGATCTTCCTCAGCAGATGGAGAGTTCCTGACTTTAAGATTTCTTCAACATGAACAAGAAGTCTTTAAAGTCCTCAAAGAAATACGAATCTGAACATCTACCATGAAATGACCGAATCCATCTGTTGATGCAGGTTTTATGATACAGTTGAAAGCCCCAAAACAGCTGCTATTAGATTGTTCTGTCAACATACTGATGATTTAGACATTTTACGAGCTTTGAGTACTCCGTCTGCTGTGTTTGTACCTTTTTCTAGACTGCTTCCCCTTCAACATCCACCTTTAATTCTTCCTCCTCCAGTGGTATCTCGCTGCCTCCTCAGTCTCTGTCCAACAACTCTTTGTCTGACCTTCACTCACAGTTCCATCACAAACATCCGTTAACCTGCAGCTGCTTGAAAGTTCATATTAGTATGTTGGCAGAGTGACAGTGGTTAACGTTCGTGTCCTGAATGGTGATTAACGTCTGAGAAAGTCTGGTGAAAGTTTTGTGGATATTGTGTTTTGTCGTGTTCAGACACTGTAAGATGATTCTGACGAGCGCTGTGTGAAGCAGATGGAGGCTCAACTGAAGTGTGTCGCCGGAGCAAAGATCACGGCTGCATTAACGTCTGAAAGGTTCATCCTCTGTGGTAGAAACGGGATCAGGACATTTCTGCCACAGAGAGCACAAGTTTCCAGAGCAAAGAGAAAAAACAGTTGCAGTGACACAAGTTTAAATTTAAAAAGATCAAAGCTAATAATCAGGAAGCCGAAGGTTGTGTTTTTTTTAGAGGAATATTCACACTTTTTTGGGAAATCCTCTTGTTTTGTGTCAGTTGATGGCAAGAAAAAAGCAAATATTGTCAGTGTAATCAGTGAAATATCAGAGCACTTACTTAATATTCAACAACACACGTTATGACTGCAAATGAAGAACAAAACAGTTGCATAAAACCGAATCAAATGACGAACCTGAAAGTTAAAAGGCCTCGAATGATGATGATGATGAAATCTCAATGTAGTAAATCAGAAGTTATCGTCTGGGTATAAATTCCAGCTGAAATCGTCACCACATTGATATTTTTCTCTCCTCAGTGACGTCGTCGCTCCCAGTTCAACTTTCTGCAAAGTTTTCACTCTAACTCCGTTTCTGGCCAACAACCGAGAGAAACGAGGTCTCGCTCTGGACGGAAAGCTGAAGCACGAAGACACCAACCTGGCCTCCAGCACACTGTGAGTCCAGAAACACTCATGAGGCCTTTCTGTGTCTGTAGGACTGTCCATCGGTCTGACTGAATGTTTTCTCACCTGAGCAGGTTAAGAGAAGGAGCCAATAAGGAGATCCTCGGCATCATCGTGTCGTACAAAGTCAAAGTGAAGCTGGTGGTGTCGCGAGGCGGGTCAGTACGCTCTGCTTTGTGTTTAACTCAACATGTAGAATCAGTGTACTCTGTCCCTGGTGTTTGGACTTATTTGGTCACAATTATTTACCAAAAAGAGTAAATTTAACATTTGGTGTAAGTTTTTGGTTGTAACTGAACATAAACTCACTGGCTACTTTATCAGGAACACCTGTGCAATCTAATATAATCCAACACAACAGTTCTGCCATAAATTCTACATTTACGAAGTTTCTACATTTTCAGTTTGTGTTGACGTTGTCAGAAAGGTGATAATTCTACTTCCTGTTTATTATTGAGGTTGTAGTGGGTGCTGCTCTGCTGCAGTGCATTATACTGAATGGTGTCCCTAATATTTTGCCCCCCTCATGTATGTTAATGGAGTGGACAAAATATTAGGAACACTGTTCAATATAATGCACTCCAGTACACCACCCACTACTGAAAATGTAGAGGCTTCGTAAATGTAGAGTTTATGGCAGAGCTGTTGTGTTGGATTATATTAGATTGAACAGGTGTTCCTGATAAAGCAGCCAGTCAGTGTCGTCTGTTATGTGACACTAAAAAGTTCCTTATATCACTTAAAGCTATAATATGTAATTATTCCACATTAAAATGTCTAAAAACAACTAGACCTATGTTATATATGTTGTTGAGTTGTGTACTTACATTATCCCAAATGTTTCCAACAGTTTTCAAACTCAGAGAAATCTGTAATTTAATCAAAGTAACGGACCGTTTCATTTGGTCGCCTGTCGATGACGTCATACCTCCTCTACCAAAGAGTAAACACTCACCAGATGCATACGGCGGCGCTGTGTTTGTCCGCTACAATGGCGTCTACCAAAGAGTAACTTACACACATACAAGATAATACATCGGCGTTGTGGTTGTTCCACACAAACTGTTATAAATGGACTTTTATTCAGTTTTAAGACACATTTTCATGATAAATTTAGGTGGTTTTTAACTATATCTTTTAGCCGGAAGAAGGATTTTAGTCATTGGACGTCTGGATCTTAAGTTATCAGAGAAATAAACTGGACAAACGTTAGCAGCAGCTCGGCTAACAGCCCCTCCAGGAAGTCCGGTGCTCACCAAACATCATCGGAGAAATATTGATTTTTTTTAGGTAAAACAGCTTTAATTAATATTTTAACGATTTTAATCTGCGTGTACGTTTGTTTCTGGAGAGGAGGAGACCTCTGCGGATAATTCGGCTCCCGGGAGAAACCGACCAAACGTCTGGATCTAAAGTTATCAGAGAAATAAACCGAACAAGTGTTAGCAGCAGCTCGGCTAACAGCCCGTACCGGACGTCCGGTGGTCGCCGAACATCGTCAGAGAAACACTGATTTTTTAGGTGAAACAGCTTTATTCAGTGTTTTTACCTGTAATCTCCGGGTCCGTTTGTTCTAGAGAGGAGGAGACCTCTGCGGGTAAAAACATCCTGAATGATGAACACTGGAGTAATCCTATCCCGCTGAAGCTGGTTATTTAATAACGACAACAAAGACAACAACTCCCATGATCCCTTGCTACTTCACACCGTCATCACACTCCGTCTGTTGTTATTGTTTTGATTGAGACGCCTAGCGCCTGAAATTACATGCTGTGCGTTTAAATTGTCTGTGACTTTGTAAGTTACTCTTCATTTTGACTTGAATCCCAGCTTAGACACTGTTTCCATAATTATGTCCAAAAACAGTTTTATTATGGGATGAAAAACTGCTACAGTATCTTTCTATTTTATATTTCAGCAGATTTCAGTTTGACTTTAAAGCTCAGTTTTATCCCGTCTGTTCTCCATGACTGCAGATGATTTTACAACTTTCATCAAGTGAGCAGAAAGCTGCTGTTTCCAGAGTTAAAATATAAAACTGTAATTTCTGAATGTACTGTCTCCTCTGCATTGATGGCTTCTGTGTGGAAATTAATGGGTGTGATTCAGACCACATTATTGGGACGAACAGTTAACATGAGCAGAAAGCTGCTCAGATCACAGAGGAGTTGGCCTTTAGCGGCTCTGTAACACCATGCCAGTTAATGACCACATCAATAGAAATGAGTACAAACACTGTGCTGCTGCTGTGAAGCTGAAGGTGTTAAATGTTTATTGATTTCAGGCTCCTGGGAGATCTGGCAGCAAGGTAACCTTTCACGTTCTGTCACCTCACTGAGATCATCGATGAAAACACTGATACAAACCACACACTGAGATTTACAAAGGTCACCTGAACATCTCAGCAGATAAGCACCCCCTCAATAGCCACACAAATAAATGTCTTCAATAAACCTGCTGTGGATTGTTTCTGTTTTTATGACATCTACTGATTTGTTTTCCAGTGATGTCTCTGTTGAACTGCCCTTCACATTAATGCACCCGAAGCCGTTAGAAGAATCCATCTACAGAGACGGTAAGACGTGTTTTACAGCGTCCTCATCTCCCCAGAGGTCAGATCCTGTTCAAAACTCAGTAAACTCAAACTGCAGCTGAGATTTAGAAGAAGATTCATGTTCAACAGGAAACACATCTTACTACCAGAGATGTTAGCTGTGTTCACTTCATACCACAGACATGAACCATTTAAAATCACACACTATCAGTGCAGCAAGAAAAGGCTTAAAAAGCTGAAAATAAGTGAAGGAATATAAAATAAATAAGAAAATAAGTGACACATGAAGATACAGGAGATACATGAACATACTGGAGGTTACAATGCTGACAGATATCAGGAAGTTATCTCTTCACCTCAGCCTTTAACTAGCTGCGACTTTATCATTATTATTATTATTATTATTATTATTATTATTATTATTATTATTATTATTATTATTATTATTATTTTTATTTTTATTATTATTATTATTCAGTGGGTTTTATCTTTTATCATTAATGTTTTTTTAAGATGTTTTTATGATATTATTATGATGCACTTGGTTTATTGATGTAATTTCTTTGTTATAAAGCACTTTGAGCTGTATGAAAGGTGCTATGCAAATAAAGTTGATTATTATTATTATTATTATTATTACAGACAATAAGAAGGCAAATTAATAGAAAAAACAAACTGTCAAAATTAATAAAAACTCAAAGTTCAAATCGGCGTCACAGCAGCAGAAAAAGAGACAAAACACACAAATAAGGATGTATTTTAATGAAATTAATAAAAATAAAATAAATCACAGAGATGATATGTATACATTATAGATTAATTTTGCAAACATTAACATATATTGTGTCTCATATACTGTATGTGCAGTGTAACACAATACACTAATAATACAACACTCACTTATAGAGAATGCTAATATACTGTGTACTATACAATAACATTAATATCAGTAGTGATTATTATTAGATGTTAATATAAGTATACTGACTTAAATAGTGTTAATTATGTTACTGCTACTCTTAATAATAATAATAATAATAATAATTATTATTATTATTATAATAATAGTGATATGTAATGAAAAACAGCATGCAGGTGTGCTGCTGTATAGTGATTGTTAGAAGTTAAGTATCTATCATTAATGACTATTTATGTCTTGGAAACAACTGAAGAAGTCAAGTTAAATGTGCTGGATTGAAAACATGTCTGCACAAAAGACAAAAAATTACAACATTTAAAGATTTTTACTTTTTTCCGTTAAAAGTCTCCTACAGCACTTGTAATACCACTTAGATGTAAAATTATGGTAGTTCATATACAGCAACATATACAGACTCTGATATCTAACTATAAAGGAGGGAATCTCTGTGTGTATGTATGTGTCCTTCATGTATCTCAACACTGTTCATCAGACTGACTTCACTCTTTCCAAAGGAACTTCAGTGTCTAGTGTGAAGTTGTTTGGATGAGCAAGAAATATATAAAAATACCTCATAAACAACGTTGATTTCCTTCCTCTTCAGCGCCACTCTGTGAGATTACACCCGCAGTGATAAGAACTACCGTAGAGAATGAATTGAAAAAGTTCAGAGTTCAGCTCTATTCCCATTTTTCATGTGCAAACTTTGCATATATGTTCAAGACAAAGTACAGGATGTCTCCGGCACATTTTGAACAGTTACTACAGTTCATGTGATCAACTTCAGCTCAGCTCAGAACTATAGTCTGGAGATATTCTGCATGTGAGGCGTTTAGGGGACGAGCACTGTTCTTGCCAGGTATTGAGAGTCACTGCACTAGTAAGACTATGAATGAAGGAAATTAAATACAAGCAGAAATGGCAGAGGTTAAATATTGTGAACAACGTTGAGCAGAAGATGGAACATATTCATAACAAGAAAACATTACAGAAAGATGAAAATGATCAGCAGAGATGTGAACACAGTTTGCTTGATGTGAAGCAGAAACATTTGAGGGGTAGGGTTAAGGTTAGGGTTAGGGTTAAGGTTAGGGTTAGGGTTAAGGTTAGGGTTAGGGTTAGGATTAGGGGTTAGGGTTAGGGTTAAGGTTAGGGTTAGGGGTAGGATTAGGGGTTAGGGTTAGGGTTAAGGTTAGGGTTAAGGTTAGGGGTAGGGTTAGGGGTTAGGATTAGGGTTAGGGTTAGGGTTAAGGTTAAGATTAGGGTTAAGGTTAGGGTTAAGGTTAAGGTTAGGGTTAGGGTTAAGGTTAGGGGTAGGGTTAGGGGTAGGGTTAAGGTTAGGGTTAAGGTTAAGATTAGGGTTAGGGTTAAGGTTAAGGTTAAGGTTAAGGTTAGGATTAGGGTTAGGGTTAGGGTTAGGGTTAAGGTTAAGGTTAGGGTTAGGGGTTAGGGGTAGGGTTAAGGTTAAGATTAAGGTTAGGGTTAAGGTTAAGGTTAGGGGTAGGGTTAGGGGTTAGGGGTAGGGTTAAGGTTAAGGTTAAGGTTAGGGTTAGGGTTAGGGTTAGGGTTAAGGTTAAGGTTAGGGTTAGGGGTTAGGGGTAGGGTTAAGGTTAAGGTTAAGGTTAGGGTTAGGGTTAGGGTTTCTGTAATGTTCTCTCTTGCACAGAGTCACTAAACACTGAAAACATCTTTCATGATGTCTGTAAAGTGTCAGTGACCACAGTCTCTCTCTTTCAGCTCCAGATGAAGCTCCGATCGACACAAACCTGATCGAGTTTGACACACAGTAAGCAGCCGTCTCTCCTGTCTGTCTCTTTGTCTTCCTGTCTCTGATCCGACCTGCTCTGCTCTGGATAACAGCCGTGTCAATAACCCTGACAGCAGAAAGGGTTTCCTCTCCGCCTGCTGAAGCATTAAGCGTGATGGACTTGTCTCCTGCGTCTCGGTCTTAATGCGTCTTAATGCTCGATGCTGTGGGAGCTGCAGGAAATGGCCTGTAAACTGGAAAGTCATCCTGCTGTCAGCAGAGCCTCCACACGGCAACTCTGCATTTACAGAACAGTCACGCTGACATAACCACGAAGCTGCAACAGAGCAGAATTTATTCACCAGCAACGGTGAAAAAAACCCAAA